>NC_092341.1:372577500-372892500 GCF_046630445.1 Rutidosis leptorrhynchoides | reverse complement strand
GGCATGTTTCCTGATTTTGGTCCCCATGCGATCGCATGGGTTTTCAGTGCTTTTGCCATGCGATCGCATGGCGTTTTGTTTGCTAGTTCGTCGACATAATATTTACTGTAGCAAATAGTGCTTTTGGTCCCCATGCGATCGCATGACTTTGTCGCCTACTTGAAATTCTAGTGGTTTTCTTCTTACATCAGCATAACTCTTTTGGCGACTCATGGCTGTTTTCAATCGCTGTTATATTTGAATAATCTTGTCGGTGGTTTCATGAATAATTTCTGGTCCAGTAAGTTGTCTTTCTCCTACTTCACTCCTACAGATAGGAGATCTGCACTTTCTACCATAAAGTGCTTCAAGTGGCGCTGCGTTGATGCTCGTATGATAGCTGTTATTGTATGAAAATTCTGCCAACGGTAAGTGTCGATCCCAACTGGTTCCAAAGTCAATCACGCATGCCCGTAACATGTCTTCCAATGTTTGTATTGTTCTTTCACTTTGACCATCTGTCTGTGGGTGATAAGCGGTGCTCATATCTAATCGAGTTCCCAATGCTTTTTGTAATGACTGCCAGAAACGTGATGTGAATCGAGTGTCGTGATCAGATATGATGGAGATAGGTACACCATGCCTGGAAACTACTTCCTTTGAATATAGGCGTGCTAATTTCTCCATACTGTCGGTCTCCTTTATTGGTAGAAAGTGAGCTGATTTAGTTAGACGATCAACTATCACACAAATAGTATCATGACTACTTGTAGTCCTTGGCAATTTCGTAATGAAATCCATGGTTATTCTTTCCCATTTCCACTGCGGAATTTCTGGTTGTTGCAGTAATCCTGACGGCTTTTGGTGCTCAGCTTTGACCGTTGCACACGTCAAACATTTTCTTACATAAGTAGCAATTTCTGTCTTCATATTAGGCCACCAATAAAACTTCTTGAGATCGTGGTACATTTTCCCGTTTCCTGAGTGAATTGAGTACCTCGTTTTATGTGCTTCATCCAGTACTAGTTGCCTTAGGTTACCATGTTTTGGTACCCATATCCTACCAGCAAAATACAGGTTCCATCGGCTTTTACTTCAAGTTGTTTTTCTAACCCTTTGCTCATTTCGCCTTTTTCGTTTTTTTCTTTTAAAGCTTCTAACTATGCTGATTGAATTTACTTTGTGAGATCAGTACGAATTGTAATATTTAAAGCTCGGACCCTAAGAGGTTTTACTCTTTCTTTTCGACTTAGGGCATCAGCTACAACATTGGCCTTTCCGGGGTGGTAACGGATTTCACAATCATAATCGTTTAACAACTCTACCCAGCGACGTTGCCTCATATTGAGTTGTTTTTGATCAAAAATATGCTGAAGACTCTTATGGTCAGTGTACACTGTACACTTGGTGCCATATAGATAGTGTCTCCATATTTTGAGTGCAAAAACTACTGCTCCAAGTTCTAAATCATGCGTCGTATAGTTCTTTTCATGAATTTTTAGTTGTCGTGAGGTATATGCGATAACTTTTGTGCGTTGCATTAATACACATCCTAAACCTTGGCGCGAAGCATCACAATAGATCACGAAATCATCATTTCCTTCTGGTAATGACAAAATGGGTGCAGACGTTAACTTCTTCTTTAATAACTGGAATGAGGATTCCTGTTCCGTGGACCAATCATACTTCTTCCCCTTTTGAGTCAATACAGTTAAGGGTTTGGCGATTCTAGAGAAATCTTGAATGAATCTTCGGTAGTAACCAGCAAGACCTAAGAATTGGCGAATTTGTGTTGGAGTCTTAAGTGTTTCCCATTTACTAATGGCTTTGATCTTGGCAGGGTCAACTTTAATTCCATGTTTACTGACAACATGGCCCAAAAATTGTACTTCTTGTAACCAGAAATCACATTTCGAAAATTTTGCGTACAGTTCTTCTTTCTTGAGTACCTCCAGTACCAGTCTTAAGTGTTGCTCATGTTCTTCCTTGTTCTTCAAGTAAATCAATATGTCGTCGATAAAAACAATGACAAATTTGTCTAAATACGGTCTACAGATGCCATTCATTAGATCCATGAATACTGCTGGAGCATTAGTCAATCCAAAAGGCATGACTAAAAATTCATAGTGACCGTAACGGGTTCTGAACGCGGTTTTAGGAACATCTTCTTCCTTCACTCTCAGCTGATGATACCCGGAGCGTAGATCAATCTTGAAATAAACACTTGATCCTTGCAATTGATCAAACAAATCATCAATCCTCGGTAATGGGTACCGATTCTTGATCGTTAATTTGTTTAAATCTCGGTAATCTATGCACATTCTCATAGATCCATCCTTCTTCTTGACGAACAGAATAGGAGCACCCCAAGGTGAAAAACTAGGACGAATAAATCCACGGTCCGATAATTCTTGCAACTGGTCTTGTAATTCTTGCATTTCTGAAGGTGCAAGTCTATATGGAGATCGGGCTACAGGTGCAGCTCCTGGTATGAGATCAATCTGGAATTCTACACATCTGTGTGGAGGTAGCCCCAGTAATTCTTCTGGAAATACTCCGGGATATTCTCTTACAACCGGCATGTCATTAGTGCTTCTTTCTTCAGTATCGATCTTCTTTACATGTACCAGAATAGCATAACAACCTTTTCTTAAAAGTTTCTGGGCCTTCATACAGCTGATAAAGTTCAGTTTTGAGTTGCTCTTCTCCCCATAAATCATTAATGACGTTTCATCCTTACGAGGGATGCAGATTGCTTTCTCAGCGCAAACAACTTCCGCTCTTGTTTTGGACATCCAGTCCATGCCAACGATTACGTTAAAACTTCCTAATTCTACGGGTATCAAATCGATTTTGAAAGTTTCACCAGCGAGATTTATTTCGTAACCATGGCAAATTTTATCGGCTTTTATCAGTTTACCATTAGCTAATTCAATAGTATATTTATCGTCTAGAGGTAATGATGCACATTTTAGTTTAGAACTAAAGTCTTTACACATATAACTTCTATCAGCACCCGTATCAAACATAATAGAAGCTAGTTGATTATTAACAGTAAACGTACCCGTGACAAGATTAGGATCCTCACGTGCTTCACTGGTACTAACATTAAAAGCCCTCCCACATACGGGTTCTTTGTTCTTCTCCTTATCAGGGCATTGATTTATAAAGTGACCAGGCTTCCCGCATCGAAAACGTTTCTTGACATCGGTCGGTTTTGTCTTTACTTCAGAAACGGTGGCATAACAATCTTTCGCCACATGTCCTTTCTTGTTGCACTTATCACACACCACTTGGCAATAACCTGCATGATGTGTGTAACATCTTTTGCAGAACGGATGGGGTCCCTTATAGTTTGGACTTGCAGTTGCCCCATCTTGTTTACCTTTAAAAGTTTCTTGTTTCTTCAGTTGAGTACTTTTGCCCTTATAGTCTTCCCATTTCCTTTTTCCTTCAGTTGTCTTGACTTCGGTAATTGGTGCCTTAATCGAACTCTCTGTGATCTGGTCCATGAGTTGGTGTGCCATTGTCATGGCTTCCTGCATCGTATTCGGTTTGGATGATGTAACATTTCCTTTGATATTGATCGATAAACCGTCAATATACATTTCTATCTTTCGTTTCTCGTTTGGCACCAATTCGGGACACAATAAGGCTAGTTCCATGAAACGCTTTTCATAGTTATTGAGATTCGCGCCGATAACCTTCAGATTACGTAACTCAGATTCCATTTTTCTGATCTCGTTTCGAGGACAGTACTCCTCGATTAGCATCTTTTTCAGTTCTTCCCAAGAGATATCATATGCCGTATCTATTCCTTCTGCTTTAGCATAATTGTTCCACCAAGTAAGTGCACCGTCTTTCAACTTGCACGAAGCATACTTTGACTTGTCTCCGTTCGCACAATTACTGATTTTGAAAACGGACTCCATCTTTTCAAACCATCGGGTTAGACCGACTGGTCCCTCGGTTCCACTAAACGTCCGTGGTTTGCATCCTTGAAAAGTTTTGTATGAGCATCCGTTTCGTGAGTTTGTGTTTACGGCTGCTGATTTGGTTGCTGCTTCGGCTGTTGCTTTTGCTGCCTCAGCTGTAGCAATTCTTTCATTCACACGTTTCTCGACTAGTTCCTCAAACTCAGCATCCGACATTTGAGACATGTTTCTTCAATAAATACAACAGAGATAATTTAATCATATAGAATATTATATGTAAAATGAGTTGTCAATAGTTAATCGTAGCATATTAATAATATGAACCAATTATTATAAAAAGCCTTTTCTTCTTATTAGTATTTTATAATTATTTCTAGGGTATTACCTACCCGTTAAGTTCATACATAATAGCTAGTACAAGGAATTAACTACTAAAATCCTAATAATATTCCACTATGAAAAATTATAGCGAGTTACTACGTTATTATGTAATAATAATAATAAGAAGTAGTAATAATACAAATAATCATTCCATGCATTTATTATTAATAAACCAAAATAATACAATACCATACAATACTGATATTTTACATATGCATATTTTACATAACAAGATAGAGTAGCACACATAAGCAATAAAATAGCGCATGGAAGATTTATGGTTGCGAGGTCGTTTATTCAGAACTATCAGAAACTTCTTCCCATTTGGTTCTCTCTGCCAATTGTTTGTGTGCACATGGTCCGACAGAGATTCTGGCAGTGTATTTATGTTTTGGTTGGGGTTTTGAGGTACCCGTTGCCTCAGTGGGTTTAATACAATAAGGGTGGTTACGGATCGAATGGTCCTGTTCCTTTTAATAATTAAGGACTTTTTATTTTTGTGGTTGTTTTTATTATCTATAGCAAGTTGGAATTTCTCCTTAGTGACTTCTTTTATTTCATTAGCGAAATCCTCCTCGTCACTGATCTCGTCTGATGACGAACTATCTGAGTCATGTGTAGGAGAATATGATGACGAACTGTCTGCATCATGTGTACGAGAATATGTACCGGTGGTCATGAACCGAAATCTGCCAGGCAATATATTCACAACCTTCCCGTCGGCAGTGTATCTGGCCCAATGTCCATGTTCGTTTAGAAATGGACGATCTTCTTTTACTCCAGGGATTATGGGTCCATGCCAACGATACTGTGGCTCCGGAAAACTAGAGCTGGGTGGAGCTGGAACCTCCTCTGGGTTTACCGGGAGTTGAGATTCCCTGGCTAACACAATTTCTTCTTTAATAGGTATTGGAACCCTTTTCAGTTGTGGATATAATAGATTCAGTGTCCGATTTCAAGTCGTACAAAATGAAAGGATTAGAAGAAGTCATCTATCACATAATTGAAACAACAATTACGTTAGCATATAAATATATCACATATAATGTTTTTGATCAAATGATAAGCAAAAATCAGTAAAAACAGATATGATCATAGTCCAGACTCACTAATGCATCCTAACAATTACCAGTTAAACATACTAATGTAATTTCTGGTTCCCTATGACCTCAAGCTCTGATACCAACTGTAACGACCCGTCAAAATCACTATTGACGCGGCTCGTTAATCATTGATTCCACAGTGAGGTTTTGACCTCTATATGATACGTTTTGATAAAATATTGCATTCATTAAAATAAGTGACTTTCTAAACATAGAAAGTTATAAACATGTGTGCGAGTGCTTAGGTATAAGCAAAACCCCAAAATACATAAGTCTTTAATTTACAGGTTGACATCACAGTCCAATTATTTATTACACAACGCAGTTTTATTTTGAATGCAATAAACTTTGTACAAAGCATGAGAGACTCCATGCAGGCAACAAGCACATCACAGCGGAATCAGTCTAAGGACCTGAGAATAAAACATGCTAAAAAGTCAACACGAATGTTGGTGAGTTATAGGTTTAATTGTCCGAGTCATAAACATATATAAAGATAGACCACAAGATTTCATCAAAAGTTTATCAATAGATTCTACGTAACAGAGCACCCTGGTAACTAAACTTAACGCTATAGTGATAATTACCCCATTCGTTTTAATACACGCAAACCAACGTGTCTTAAACTCAAATAACATACGTCCGTTAAAAGGCTAGCGCTCTAGCTCGGACGGGGATGTCAAGCCCTATGGATCCATATACAATTATTCGCGCCCACCAGTTCATATCCTATGTACTGGCAGCTACTAGTTACCAAAGCTAAGAGATTTTTGGTTTAACTCAGTGTAGAATTTAGCATGTACTTGTGTCTTATTGTGTTTAAAATAAATTGCATGTATTCTCAGCCCAAAAATATTTAAAGTATTTAAAAAGGGATCTATAAACTCACAGTTCAATATTGAGACTCAATATTGTAGGCAACTTGCGTAGACGTAATGATGGTAGACGATTGTATGGTTGGCCTTGGATTCAAGAACAATACCCCGAACAATACCCAATACTTCCTTAGCTTAAAGCGGTTTCAAACCCGAATTAAAAACACCCTTGTATATACCTTATTATTATTAAACTTAAATTTAAAATTATAATTATAATATAAATATAAATATTGATTAAAGAAAAAAAAGTGTAAATAATACGTCGAGTAAACTGGCCTTTTATAGGCATGTTTCCTGATTTTGGTCCCCATGCGATCGCATGGGTTTTCAGTGCTTTTGTCATGCGATCGCATGGCGTTTTGTTTGCTAGTTCGTCGACATAATATATATACTGTAGCAAATAGTGTTTTTGGTCCCCATGCGATCGCATGGGTTTTCAGTGCTTTTGCCATGCGATCGCATGGCTAGGCTGGACAGCTCATTTCTGCTTGTTTTCTAGTTCGTCGACATCAAATAGTGTTAATGTAGCAATTAGTGTTCACTGTAGCAAATAGTGTACTGTAGCAAATAGTGTTTTACTGTAGCAATTCACTGTAGCAATAGTGTTTACTGTAGCAAATAGTATTCACTGTAGCAAATAGTGGTTACTGTAGCAAATAGTGTTTACTGTAGCAAATAGCGTTTTACTGTAGCAAATAGTATTTTACTGTAGTAAATAGTGTTTTACTGTAGCAAAGTCGTTTTTACAGTAACAATTAGCGTTTTACTTGTACATATATATATATATATATGTATATATATATGTATATATATATATATATATATATATATATATATATATATATATATATATATATATATATATATATATATATATATATATATATATATATATATATGTATATATATATATGTATATTTACATAATATTAAATTATATAGAGAATTGGTTTAAATTAGTCTAAATTTTTCGGGTCATCATAATAACTATATCATTATCATTATTTAACCCGTGCCTTCACCATTTACGTATCATTTTATTATTATCATGTTCGTTTATCATCGATAATCATAATCATATTAATCATGATTATCATCGTAATATAACATCACAGTCATCATTATCACATATCCAATTCATCTGTTTCGTTGTTGTACCAGGAAATGGAGACAGAATATTTCGAGCAGCTTCTTTTAGCAACTAGTAGTGATAAAAGTTAGTGGGTTTCCTGCTGGCCCAATAGCAGCCCATCATGTAACTCCATTTAAATATAAACGGCCCAAGTTATAAAGATGGAGATGGTCTGTTTGATCATTTATGTGAGGTTTGGCTCGACAGGTGAAAAGGAAAAGAAAATAGGAACGGAAGTACAGCTGTAATGTCTTTATATGATCATAATTATGCTTCACGTGATTTTCATTATTTAAAAAAAAAACGTCACTAGGTGGCCCTTCTTGGTCTGCCATAAACTCCCACTTTATTCCACTTGATTATGCTGTTATATAATATCATCAAGTTGTCACAACCCAAACAAAAAATGGGGTACAACTCCATTCCTCATTTGTTTTGTAAAGTTCATGAATCAATTAACAAACGCGTCATCAACTTCTTTGTTGCTGTAACTGACGTATAAATCAGCAGCTAGCAGCAGTAGCAATAGATATCGAAGCTTAATTAAAACAGGAAAAGAAAGGACATTAGCGTGGCTGTAGAATTTAACAAAACTATTTTACTGCAGCAGTAGTTCATGGGTAATGGGATAGTTAGCTGCAGCAGTTATCATGGGTTAAAATGGTGACGGTTTGGGGAGCTGTTTTCGCAACTGAGACAGAAACATTTACAGCGATTTTAATCTTGGTTTTCAAGTGTTGTGTCCATGGTAGTGTTAGTAATGAAGTGTAGTAAAAATACAAATGGTTCAAGTGGTGTTCTAAGTGGGTTTGAAGTGGTCTTGTTGGGGAAACTTGTCGGATACAGGAAGCAAGGAAAAGATTTGGGTTGTGGGTGGTGAATTTCTCGAGTATGTATTAAACACAAGTGGTTTGTGGTGTTAACAAAACAAACAGGTAATATGAGTGATTATAAGAGATGCATGTGTCAATATTCAAATATATATAGTATAATACTTACAAGTTGATAATTGTGTTAATGGTGGATACGATGAAGATGAGGGGAAATTAAATTTGTATTGGTTTGTTTGTAATTGAAGGAAAGAAATATGCAATTGAAAATGAAAGAATTTTGGTTGTTGTTATGTATTGTTCTTGTAATAGAAATTAGGGTGTGAGTTGATTGAGGATGGCGACGTTGAGTTGGTGAAGATGGTTTGTGGAATCACACAAGTAGTAGGACAAGTGATGATTGTTTGGTGATGATTTAGTGTGGTGGTGTTGTGTTCACGAAAAGAATAGGAAGAAAGAAAAATGGAAGAAGGTTGAAGATTGGAGGTGATACTCGTGTATCATGTATGTGTTTAATAGGTAGAAATATGAATCAATAAAGAAAGATATTGATTGATAGATATGGCTAACAGAAAACATTATGATTTAATCATACACACAGTTTCAATCAGGCACAGTAGTCAAATAGTAATCTTAATGTAAATCACGGATTCAATCTATTGAGATTGTAAATATATAATATGATAATATTAATAAATGTGCATCTAGATATTTTACCGAGAGTCTAATTAGGAATATAATTCCGTACTCCATTGATAATCAAGGGAGGATAAAAAGTACTCAGATAGATTCCTAATTTTTATGATAATTATATTTATTTATTTCAGTCATTATGATATAAAATTCGATTATTAACTATTAAATAAAAATTACATCTCTGTCCGTGCTTGATTCCAGGTAAAATATGAAAAGTGTTCAATTTTAACAATTAACTCCTAAATATATTTTTAATAAGCCTATAATTTATATAACTCATTTTCGGATCCCCGTTTATTTTAAAATCATAAGTTTATTTAAATAACCATTTGAATGATATACGAGTGTTATTATTGTTTCCTAAATGAATTCAAAACCATCTATTTTCGAATTACATTATATTTACCTAAATATATATTAACTAACAATTTAATTATTAATTCCAATCATCAAATCATATAATAATTTATTTAATATCTCTAATTATTAATTATACACCTATATATATATATACATATTTATTTACAATTAATTGTTCGTGAATCATCGGGAAAGGTCGAAGGTCAAATGCATTCATGAAAATAGTTCAAAATTTTTGAGACTCATCATTACAGACTTTGCTTATCGTGTCGAAATCGTATAAAGATTAAGTTTAAATTTGGTCGAAAATTTCCGGGTCGTCACAGTACCTACCCGTTAAAGAAATTTCGTCCCGAAATTTGAGTGAGGTTGTCATGGCTAACAATAAGAATATTTTCATGACGAATAAGAGTTGATGATTAGAGTTTTATCACCATTGAATAATATGGATAAAACAATTCGATTTCATGAGCGTACGGATGAAGCTATCACAAGAGAATGAATTGATTGAAATAAAGTTTAGTCTTAACTTTTGACGTAGCCACATTGAATTTAGGAAATAAGGTGCGTCTTAACTTTTGACATTGTCTTGGTTGAATTCCGAAATTCAAGGGATTTAAAGAAAATCTTCAAAATCAATAAGATTTGATTCATCGATGAATAAGGAAATTTGGATCTCTTTAATTAAATGCATCATCTGCCTCGATGGCTTTGTGTGATATTTTCATTATAAATGAACTTCTTCCGTTCCATTACTTCCCACCACTCCCATTTTTTATATTTTAATTCATACTTTTAAATCATCAGTCAATTATGCTTCATCCAGTTTTAATTCTGGATATATTCCTGACTTTCATATCGATCATTCTCCTTTTTCATCTACCGCCAGAAGAATCTATTTACTTCTACTATACCCTTGGGTTTATAGTGTTTTTAATTCTCCCGTGTCTTTATATTGCTATAAGCATCGATATACACGGTTTGTAATTTCTGAGTTGCTGTTGGGATTTATATCTTCCCTTATGTTTCGATGTCTCTACTTCTATCTTTCTATAATCATTGATATCCACAGTTAATGCTCTCTCCTATTTGCTGCGATTTATACTCCCATTTCTATTTCGGGGCTTTATTCTTTTGCTTTCACTTCGCAAGTAATGGTCCAGAATTCGTAATTATGGAATTTCGAATGAACATGACTAATGTTCTAAGAATGAAATAGCATAATCTGACTTGTCAAATTATCAGGATTCAAGAGGAAAGATAGAACTATCAAGAAATATATTCCTGATATGTTTATGGATCAGATAGAATGTAAGAGTCGTGTAACATATCACATGATGACGTTATAATATGTGAATCATCACGTTCCATTAGAAACTCAACATGACTTACTGTAATATAATCACGTTGATCAAGTGTCATTATATTATACTAATTCATGCTTCAATTTCTAACACTACTTCAAAAATATTCTTATTTTAAACTCGAAGGTTTCAGAATTTAGAAACTAAAATAGTTTCTTTTATGATGTAACACAGATAACGCGAGGAGATAAATGATTTCAGATAAGAATAGCTATGAAAATATCTTCAGAAATATGGAGGATATTTATAATGAAAGATACGATGATATCTTATAATTTCTAATATCAGAGGATGATGAAGAATATTGTCCGTAGGGGTTTAGAGTCAGGAGCAAGATATTCGTTAATGACTTCAGCAGATACTAAATCATTTGGATTCTTTGAAGGCAGGTTTAGTCTTTGTGATTTGTCCATAGCTTCCTTCATAGTTTGCTCAATCCGTTTTCCAATTCCAAACCTTCTCTTTTTCTGAGCTTTGCCAACACATTATTCTTTATCATTAAACTTTTTACTGTTAAGGTCGTTTACAGTTTTTGTTGCTTCATCAGCATTTCGAGAACTAGTTCACAGTTTAGGGTGTTTTTCAGAAACTTCACATTCGAAGTATGTAAGTCCAGGAGATTGACGTTATATGTACACACATATCTGTTGACGTAGACATGCTGCGAGATTTCAAAATACTGATTGCTAATTCCAGATGATTCGTATGGCAATTCTCGTTATAAGATGCAGATGAGTAAATGATGGGGTTTCAATGAATAACTATAATGACTTTTTGGAGAGACTAAAGTCAAAGGGTAATGAAGTTGCTGGTACATCTGCTGATAATGTGGTGGAATGTAAAAGGTTCCCCGGTAACGATGGTGTATATCTCAAGGTTATAATAAGGTTAGTCTGACTGAAAAGTTGAAGTTGACTTGTTGGAGCTGTAACAAAATTTGCTATTTTGAAAAGAAATCGCAAGGTTATTTTTGCTAATAAATGCCAAAGGATCTGTTACGGGTACGTGTTAAACTAGGACTTTGGTTTCGAGAGTCTTTCAGGTACATAACTGTGGGTAACATGTGGTTGGATCATCATCTCGATTGCTCATTATTTGAAGTGTCTTCAGGAATTTCGAAGGGTTTAAATGCAGATTGTAATCGTTAATATACATATGATGTTCTAACACAGTTTTGAAGTCAAAGTATAGCTTTGAAAGATTTAGGAATCTAAGAGGGATGATACCGATTATATCTCGAATTGAACTCTGCGATTTCGAAATCAGAATATGTAATTGAATTTGAATGAGTATGGTTATTTTGATTTTTATGAAAGAATGTGCATTGTTGAGAAAATAGTGAGTATAGTTAATGATTGTTGAATCAGATTCGAAGAATGTAACATATTAATTGTGAATTTATATATCTCTCGGGTATTACCTACCCGTTAAAAAAATTTCACAATTAATATTTTTGTACAAAAGAATCTTTTAATTACAATCTTTATGAAAATATATATACATATATATTTTCTTCAGATGTAATATAGATTTAATGAGTTAATATGATATTAATCTCATTTGATTTTTCGGTTGGAACTAGAATAAATAATCTCTAAAACATTAGAGATTACATAATCTTCATGTCGAACGAAGATAAATGATGTAGAACATCGTGTAGAATGATGATTATGCTCGAGGTATAGATTGTGATGTTGAAGCGTGTGATGTTGAAACTTAAGTTGTTGGTGGTACTGATGTGGATGAATAAAGTTTAGGATTATGGATAGAATATAATCGTGATTAGCTATCCTGGAAATGAGGCTAAAAATGGTATTTCGGATAGGTTCGCTAGTAAGTGCTTCAAGTTCTTCGCCAAGAGAGAAATGTGGTGGATGGAAAGGATCGCTTTCTTCTTGTCTCCATTGGTTAAGTTGACTACGAACCCATCCCCAATTCATCCAGAATTGGTGATGAGTGATTGGTTGATCCATTCTGGTTACACTGCTATCGGAGCTCAAGTGTGTACCCATATCGGAATAGCTGTCAGAATTCGAGGAATTTGAACTAGTTTAGAGTTCCGTCTTGTACGGTTAGATAAAGGGTTTTCGATATGAAATGATTTTCAGATATCGGATGATATTCTAATTACATAGAATACCTATCTATAGTACAGAAGATCCCGTAAATTACGGAGGGAATTAAGAAAAGGTGTCAGAAAAAGTTTACAGTAACAGATACGCTAAGATATGAATTAGCAGATACGCTAAGATATGAATTTTGTCTATGCACTATTCATGCAATCAATGCAGTAAGATGTGTCTAGACTAAGGATAATAAGCAGGCAATTTTCTGACAAACATGATAAGCAAAACTTTTGACATCTAGACACGGTCGAAGTCCAGACTCACTAATGCATCCTAACAACTATCAGTTAGACACACTAATGTAGACCTGGTTCACTAAGACCGCTGCTCTGATAACACCTGTAAAGACCCGTCCTAATCCATAAGAACGAATACAATAACATATGATTTCATCGCGAGGTATATTTGACCTCTATATGATACATTTTACAAACATTGCATTCATTTTTAAAAGACAAACTTTCTTTACATCGAAAGTTGATGGCATGCATACCATTTCATAATACATCCAACTGTAATTGACTTAAAAATAATCTTGATAAACTCAACGACTCGAATGCAACGTCTTTCAAAAATATGCCATGAATGATTCCAAGTAATATCATTAAAATGAGCTAATGCACAGCGAAAGATTTCTTTAATACCTGAGAATAAACATGCCTTAAAGTGTCAACCAAAAGGTTGGTGAGTTCATTAGTTTATCGTAATCAATTATTTCCATAATTTTAATAGACCACAAGATTTCCTTTATTCAATAATCATACACTCGCAAGTGTTTAAAAATCATTCATATGGATTGAACACCTGGTAACCGACCTTAACAAGATGCATATAGAATATCCCCATCATTCCGGGACACCCATCGAACATGATAAAATCGAAGTACTAAAGCATTACAAATTCCAGAATGGGGCTTGTTGGGCCCGATAGATCTATCTTTATGATTCGCGTCAATTAGGGGTCTGTTCCCTAATTCTTAGGCTACCAAGCTAAAAGGGGCATATTCGGCTTCGATCATTCAATCATATAATGTAGTTTCGATTACTTGTGTCTATTTCGTAAAACAGTTATAAAAGCAGTGCATGTATTCTCAGTCCCAAAAATATATATTGCAAAAGCATTTAAAAAGGGAGTAATGAAACTCATAATACTGTATTTTGTAGTAAAAACACATATGACGAAACTGAACAATGCAGGATTGACCTCAGATTCACGAACCTATGTCATTTATATATATATATTAACACACATAATTGTAATCGGCCAAATTTATATATATATAAACCTATTAGTTATATCATTTTTATATTAATAACCTATATGTTTCATATATTCATTTTATATACACTCAAAATAAATAAAAATATAAATTTTGTTATGTTATATTATATATATATATATATATATATATATATATATATATATATATATATATATATATATATATATATATATATATATATATGTATCGTTTGTTTGTTAAAATTATAATAATACTAAAATAATATTAGTAATGATAAAAATAATAATAATGATAATAGAGTTAAAAATGATACTTTTAATATAAATGATAAAATGATAACTTTAATAAAAATGATACTTTTTAATAACAATGTTAATTTTAATAATAATGAATACTAATAATAATAACTATGAAAATAATGATTTTGCTAATAATAATAATGATACTAATATTTATATTAATAATTGTAATGATAATAATACTATTAATAATAATACTAATACTTATGATGATAATAATAATAATAATAATAATAATAATAATAATAATAATAATAATAATTATAATAATAATATTAATAATAATGAGTAATAAGTAAACTACCTTAAAGAAGTAGTCCTGAAAAAATGCCCAATTCCGGGTTTGAACCCGCGACGTCCCGATAACATCTTTAACTATTACTCCACCCATTCATTTCTGATTAAACCCAGATTAATATTTATGTAACCCCTTACTATCTGTTTATTTCCTCCTTCTTCTACTCAATCAGTTCCATTTAATTCTTTTCATCTTTATCATCTAATAACATAACAACATCATCATTATCATGATCCTAATTTTTATCATTCGAGTAATTATCAATATCATTATATTTTACGATTCTTATTTATCATCATCCTCATTCATCATAAACTTTATCATCATCTCATCACATCGATCATCTTAATCATCATCATATCTATCATGATCATAACATCATTTATGATCATCCTCATGATCATCACCAATATTTTATCGTCTCACTTTACTTATCATGCCTCGTGATCATCACATATAACATTAATATTATGAATCCATCTCGTTCAAATAGCATGATTATCATCATTATGTATTCGTTTGTCGTCAACATTATTATTTCATGTATCATCTAATATCCTTAAACTCATGATCACCACATCATATATGCTATCATAACTATATCATTATCATTATTTAACCCGTGCCTTCACCATTTACGTATCATTTTATTATTATCATGTTCGTTTATCATTGATAATCATAATCATATTAATCATGATTATCATCGTAATATAACATCATAGTCATCATTATCACATATCCAATTCATCTGTTTCGTTGCTGTACCAGGAAGTGGAGACAGAATATTTCGAGCAGCTTCTTTTAGCAACTAGTAAGGATAAAAGTTAGTGGGTTTCCTGCTGGCCCAATAGCAGCCCATCATGTAACTCCATTTAAATATAAACAGCCCAAGTTATAAAGATGGGGATGGTCTGTGTCACACCCCCAGTTAGGGCCTGAGCGAAATGTGATTCAATATCATAATACATACCAACATATTATAAAATGAGAACAATAACTATATGAATAAAACCAAATTGCAGCGGAAGGATTAATAATGTCGTTACAAGAATTATAAATTGTTCAAATGCAGAAAAGTAAATATGCGATAAGTCTTGATCCTAGCCAAGTAAGTCATCACATAAGCAGTAGATATAGAGGTCCTGATCATTCAGTACCTGAGACAAACATGCTAAAAGTGTCAACCAAAAAGGTTGAGTGAAATTCATAGGTTTAACAAATATGATTGACCGTTTGTTTTTAGACCACAAGATTTGTTATAAAAGTAGATCACGTAGATCCAAAAGTAGTACTGATTCGTGATATTTTAGACTAAACGTTTGTTTTGTTGCCCCGATAATAAGTTGACAGTACCTTATCACCATGTTTAAATCATTATTAAGTAATACAAAGACATCGCGGTCAAGTGTATCAGGGACGTTACTCCCGATAGGCCTACCCCCAATAATTAAGAATGCCTTATCCTGAAAGCAATTAAAAAATATCACTGTGGGGTCTTAGTAGCATAAGCTAGTCATAGCACAGTTTAAGTTCGTACTTGTATCTAAGTTGTTTAAAGTATAAAAGCAGCATGTGTCTCACCCCAGTAAGTATAAAAAGTGCTATAGCAATAAGAGTGGGGCTATGAAAGTCACCTTAGTAATTCGGTGAGTGAAAGTATTCCTTAAAGAGAAAGTATGGATGATCGAAGCACGGAGAAGTCAACCTAAGAATAAGTTGAGAATAGTTTAGATGTTTTACCCTTTGTTAAGATAAATTTATGAATGTTTAAGTGTAGTTTCCTTTACTAAGTTTCCATGTTTAGTAAGTTTCTTATTAAAGAAGGTTTCTCGTTTTGGAAAGGCTTTTCATATTAGACGAACTTCCAATCTAACACTTCAATTCGAATGGCCTTTTCAGGTCATAGGGTTCTGAGCCACAGGACCCTTTAAATCGGAAGCCCAAACTCTCCGCCTAGACTTTCGAGCGTCCACTCCTCCGAGAAAGATCAAGATCTATACCCGTCTAATATACCCTTCCAATACGTTTTAGGTTTAAAGTTTAAGTTATACTTATACGTAATAATAGTAGTATTAGATAAGTAGGTTAAATTAGTGTAGTAGTAATTAGAGGTAGTATTAAAGGTTTAGGGTTTAGTATTTTAATTTATATCTTATATTTATTATACATGTAAGGATACATATATATATAGTTTAAATTTAGGTTTTAGATCAATATAAGCATTAATAATTGTCTAATAATGCTCACTAACATTTTATTGACTTCTTATTAGAAGGTAACATGTTTAAAACTTTATAAAAATTTTCTATACATTAATACTAGTTTTTATGCATTAATTATTATTTGCTATTATTGTTTTAATAGCTAAATACAATTAAATAGATAAATATGTTTTAAATCACATCTAATATTTTTCTTAGGATCTACTGATCAATATAAACATAGGAAAATTTTATAATTCATTGTTATGATGTTTAAGTATTTATTTCAAATTTTGCTCTCGGTTTACAATAATTCATAGTTAATTATGTATAAAATACCTTTTATATTTTTCGTGACCTTCCATAAGTGTACTAAACTCAAGAAAATTATTTATATATATATGTTACAGATTTAAATATTTAATTCGAAATTTGCATTATTTCTAATATTAAATAATAATAAAATATAATTCAACTTTGAAAATCAACTTTTATAATTTTCACTTGTTTGTTCAAGTATTACAATCTCAGGAAAATTATTTGTATACTTATATTACTGACTTAACTATTTATTTCAAATTTTGTTTTCTTTTATGTATATAATCGGAATTAAATATAAATAAATAGTTAAAAATTCTAAAAATAATTTTTACATCATTTTTAGTTGTTTTCCAACTGTTTTCCTTCAGTACATATAGTTCTCATTATTTAAAAACATTTATCTCTATTTATATGTATTTACATATAATTACCGAAACAATGATAAATAGAAAATAAATATATAAAATGATAAATAAACTAAACATTCAGTTCCAGAAATGTTTTTACATCATGTGTGACACTAGAAAATTATTAGATCAGTTATATAAATTCGTTTAATATTTATTATGGATTTACATGTATTTACTGATAATTTAATAATTCATTTTTAAATATAAATTAATATAGTTTCCGAATATATAAATCATAAAAATTATTTTTATAACCATTATGATACTTTATACTAATTATCATGTATTTATTTTATTTATTTATAATTAACTTGAATTTAATTTGTATTTAAAATCGGCTAACATAAAAACATAATAAAAACTGAAATGAAACTATAAGAAAAATATAGAGAACTTACAAAAAAAAAAATTCCAGAGATTTGAGAGAGAATTCTTCAAGTTTTTGGTGTACAAATTTGTGAACTAGGCTATGGTATTTATAGTTATAATTTTTGGTAAAGAGAAAATAAAAAATTACAAAAGTTTATAAAAAATAACTAGTGTCTTGTATAAAAAATTAAAAGTATTTATGGTCAGTCATGCCATCATTTCAAAATATAAATAAATAAAAGTAAAATTAAAAGTAGGAATAAAATAAATAAAAGTGGATCTAGATCTAGTTTATATATAAAAAATACTTTTTTTTTTACAATCGGCCGAAGCCCATGAAGGGGTGTTTATATATATATATATATATATATATATATATATATATATATATATATATATATATATATATATATATATATATATATATATATATATATATATTTATAAAAATAGAATATTTATATTTCATAGTTCTAAAAATGTTAACTAAATTAATTTCTATTTTTATTTAATTATTAAATACGAATTTTTATAAATATAAATATATATTCGGTATTTATAAAATTATAAATACTAAATGTGGTTTTTATTTAATTAAATTATTACTTTATAATTTTATTTGTTTTATATATGTTACTACATTTATATATACTTGTATTTATTATATAGTTAATTGTATAATATATTAACTAAAAAAAAAGTAATATAAGTATTTTATATGTAATCATGTTATGATATAATTTTTTTTTTATAAAAATTCTTACGCGTACGTTGTTGAATAAAATTTATTATTCGTTTAACATTCGTTAATTTCGTATGTTATATAACGACCTTTTATTAATACTTAGAGTTTATTCATTTTACTTAAATCTTTTGTTCGGGCATTATATAGATGGAAAGAAAAAAAAAATGAGGGTCGTTATAGTACCTCCCCGTTAATGAAAACTTCTTCCCGAAGTTTTAAGTGGAGTTCCCGTCTGCTTCATCAACAGTTGGGAAGAGATGGGGGTATTTCCGTATCATTTGGTCTTTGCGTTCCCAGGTATATTTGGGGCCCCTACGCGAATTCCAACAGACTTTAACACTAGGTATGTTGCTCTTACGAGTCTCTTTGACCTCTTCTTTCATAATCTCTATAGGTTCTTCGACAAAGTGCATTTGCTCATCAATGCGGATATCATTCAAAGGAATAACAAGAGTATCTTCGGCGAGACACTTTTTCAGATTTGAGACATGAAACACATCATGTACTTGACTTAGTTCAGCTGGAAGTTCTAATCGATACGCAACGGGACCGATTCTTTAAATAACTTTGAAAGGTCCAACATAACGCGGACTGAGTTTACTTCGTTTACCGAAGCGGATAACACCTTTCCAAGGAGATACTTTCAACATAATGTTATCTCCAACTTGGAATTCTAACGGTTTTCGGTGAGGGTCGACATAACTCTTTTGTCGACTACGAGCGGTTTCTAAACGCTTCTTGATTTGCACGATCTTTTTGGAAGTTTCATGAATAAGTTCAGGACCAGTTAATTGTCTGTCCTCGAGTTCATCCCAACATAACGGAGATCTACATTTGTGACCGTATAAAGCTTCGAATGGTGCAGATTTAATACTAGAGTGATAGCTGTTGTTGTAAGAAAACTCGACTAAAGGTAGGTGTTTATCCCACCCTTTACCGAAATCGATAACACATGCTCGTAGCATATCCTACAAAGTTTGGATAGTTCGTTCACTTTGACCGTCCATTTGCGGATGATAAGGTGTACTCATGTCGAGTCGAGTTCCAAGAGACGCTTGCAAGGATTTCCAGAAATTGGAAGTAAATCGACTATCGCGATCCGAGATAATAGAAGTAGGGACACCATGACGAGTAACAATCTCTTTAACATAGAGTCGAGCTAACTTTTCCATTCTGTCAGTCTCTTTGATTGGTATGAAATGTGCAGACTTAGTGAGACGATCAACTATGACCCAAATCGTATCATTGCCATTTGCAGTCTTAGGCAATTTTGTGATAAAGTCCATAGCTATACCATCCCACTTCTACTGTGGAATATCGGGTTGAGTTAGAAGACCAGAAGGCTTTTGGTGCTCGGATTTGACTTTCGAACAAGTAAGACACTTACTCACATAAGTAGCAATGTCGCCTTTCATGTTGGGCCACCAGTAGAACTCTTTCATATCCTGATACATTTTATTAGAACCGGGATGAATAGAATACCTAGTCTTATGTGCTTCATCCAAGACTAGTTCACGGAGATGACCATAACGAGGAACCCAAATTCGATTACCAAAGTATCTTGTACCATTGGACTTAACTTGCAGTTGGTTTTCGAAATTTATAGGTCCTTCTCCTTCGATAAGTGTAGGTTTGATAACTTCAACTTGAACTTCGCAGATTCGAGAGATGAGATTCGATTTGATCTTAAGATTCAAGGCACGAACACGCCTAACTTCGTCCTTTCGACTTAGAGCATCGGCAACTACATTTGCCTTTCCCGGATGATACTTTAGTTCACAATCATAATCATTTAACAATTCGAGCCATCGTCTCTGTCTCATGTTTAGCTGTTTCTGATTAAAGACATGCTGAAGACTCTTATGGTCAGTGAATATTGTAAACTTAGTACCGTATAGATAATGTCGCCACATCTTCAGATCGAATACCACAGCACCTAACTCCAAATCGTGTGTGGTGTAATTAACTTCATGTTTCTTTAATTGTCGGGAGGCATAAGCGATAACCTTCTTGCGTTGCATTAGAACACAACCGAAACCTTGTTTCGAGGCATCGCAGTAGACAACAAAATCGTCGGAACCTTCAGGTAAAGATAAGATCGGAGCAGTGGTCAACTTCTCTTTCAGAATCTTAAACGCAGACTCTTGTTCTTCGGACCACTCGAATTTCTTCCCTTTGTGAGTTAACTTGGTGAGAGGCTTTGCAAGAAGAGAAAAATCTTTAATAAATCTTCGGTAGTAACCGGAAAGTCCTAAAAATTGGCGAATATGCTTCGCAGTCTTTGGCACTTCCCAATTCTGAACAGCGGTGATTTTAGCGGGATCGACATGTATTCCATTACTATCTACAACATGTCCAAGGAATTGTATGGTTCTAAGCCAAAACTCACACTTAGAAAATTTTGCGTAGAGTTGTTCTTTTCTTAAGAGTTCAAGAATCAATCGTAAATGTTGCTCATGTTCTTTCTCGCTTTTAGAATATATCAAGATGTCTTCGATGAAAACAATAACGAATTTATCAAGGTAGGGCTTGCAAACACGGTTCATAAGATCCATAAATACGGCTGGAGCATTGGTTAAGCCGAAAGGCATAACACAAAATTCGTAATGTCCGTATCGGATGCGGAATGCAGTCTTAGGAATGTCGGACTCCTTGACTCAGAGTTGGTGATAACCGGATCTTAAATCAATCTTAGAATAAATGCTTGACCCTTGAAGTTGGTCAAATAGATCATCAATGCGAGGTAACGGGTAACGGTTCTTTATGGTAAGCTTGTTGAGTTCTCGGTAATCAATACACATTCTCAACGTACCATCCTTCTTTTTGACAAATAAGATAGGAGCTCCCCACGGGGACGAACTTGGACGAATAAAACCTAGATCCAAAAGTTCTTGGAGTTGGTTAGAAAGTTCCTTCATTTCGGAAGGTGCTAAACGATACGGTGCTTTAGCAATGGGTGCAGCACCTGCAGATAAATCGATTTGAAACTCAACTTGACGAGGCGGTGGAAGACCAGGGAGATCTTCGGGAAACACATCGGGAAAATCTTTAACAACCGGGACATTTTCAATACGCGTTTCTTCGGATTCGATCATTTTAACATGAGCTAGTATGGCGGAGTAACCTTTTACAAGGTACTTACGGGCTTTAAGACATGAGATGATATTAAGATTGGAACAACTCCGTTTGCCTTGGATAATAAGAGTTTCTCCACTTCCTAACGGAATTTGAACGGTCTTATCGAAACACATGATGGCTGCTCTCAATGGACCTAACCAATCCATTCCAACCACTACATCGAAACTACCTAGCTCGACCGGCAAAAGGTCTATCTTGAATTCTTTATCGGCTAGAATTAGGTTGCAGTTTTTATATATTTTATCAACTTTCATTAACTTCCCATTAGCCACTTCTACTAATCGTCTGGTTTGTAGGGTTTGGGGCTTTTCAGTAAAAAGGGTGCAAAACTCATTTGACACATAACTCTTATCGGCTCCCGTATCAAATAAAATAGTGGCATAACAATTATTGACAAGGTACGTATCGGTAATGACCTCATCCTCATCACTGGCTTCTGCAGCAGTAATCACAAACGCACGACCTTTGGCAGTAGCATTTGCTCCAGTAGCTGGAGTATCTTTCTTCTTTGGACAATTCGGGCTAATATGCCCCTTTTCACCACAAGTATAGCATGTTGGAGGAGCTCTAGCCAGAACAATGGCTCTATTCTGAGGTAGGGTTCTACAAGTCTTTGTAGCATGGCCTATCTTCTTACATATTGTACACACAGCAGTGCACTTTCCCGGATGATGCCTTTCACATTTAGAACAAAACGGACTAGTACCCTGATAACCGAGTCTCGTACCATTCCCCGGTTTCTTGTTAACATTTTGAGCTGAACACTGAGATGGTTCAAATTTCCTCTTATTGTCACCGTTTTTAACTTCGACTTGTTTATTAGGCGAAACTCTCCTACGTTTAGCCATCATTAAACTCTGTTCCATGTGGATCACAGCATCCACAGTAACCTTTTCGGCAGAAATCACATTTCCTTGAACATCCTCGGGTAGACCCTCGATATACCGCTTTATCTTGCGGGCTTCAGTTGGGAACATTTCTGGACATAAGGTAGAAAGCTCCAAAAAATGATTGGTATAGCTTTCGATATCGGTTCCTTTAACTCTGAGTTCCCAGTACTCAGCTTCGAGCTTTTGGACTTGACTTCTTGGGCAAAACTTAGTGATCATCATGCCTTTGAGTTCATCCCATGGGGTAGCATTAGCATTATCTATTCCCACAGATTTGGTATGAGCAGTCCACCATTTCATAGCATTGCCAGTGAGTGAACTTGTGGAAAACTTCACTCGATCATTATCTCCGCAGTTACAGACACGGAAGATTGATTCTAGCTTTTCAAACCATCAGACCAGTTCTACGTCTTCTTCTTTTCCACTAAAAGTGGGTGGTTTACAGTTCTTAAAATCTTTATAGGAGCAAGTTTTAGAAGGAACATTATGATTGTTATTGTTATTGCCTTGGGCGGCCGCTAGCAGCATTTGAAATTGCTCAGTAGAAAAAGTGACATTTGGTATAAGATTGTTGTTGTTGTTGTTGCCACGAGTTGAGTGAGCCATTGATCTTCAATACATAAATACATTATTAGTTGAAGAATCAAGGTGTTATAAGTTTACAATCATGATTTATAACGTTTTCACAACACACATAGGTGAATAAGACAATATGCTTAAATAAACACTTAACATTATGAGAAATGAGGCATTATATAAGCCTTTATTACACGAGTTTGGAATGGAAAAAGTTTAGGCATAAGCCTTTACATAGATGGGTAAACGGAAAATAGGAAAACAAAAGATAGGTTTTAGTTCTTCTTTTTCTCGTTCTCAGCTTCCTTCATAAATTTCTCTATCTTTTCATTTTTCTCCTTTTGTTTCTCGTGGAGGTATTCAAGATTATCGTAGAGGTTAGTGATGCGGCTGTTGACAAAGTTGTTGTTGAATTCCTTGATAGCCAGTTGATGATTGATTCGGTTTTTCTCTATTTTCATCTTAGACTCAACTAGTTCTTGGAGGTAGGCAAGAGATTACTTTCCCCAACGGTTTAACGCCTTGAATCGAGTAAAAAAATTTTTTTTTTTTTTTTTTTTTTTTTTTGAAAAGTTAAGTCACTGGCCGGACAAGGCAATTGCCGCGGCGCGGCCTGCCTTGTCGCGGCGCGACATAACACTTAACTTTTTAACCTTGTTAACTCCATTTCTGTTTTGAACATTAGTTGTTTGCCGCGGCGCGGAGCCCTTTACCGCGGCGCGACATAACACTTGTCCGGGTGCCAGACCTGCAACAATTAACTTAAACCAATTTTGCACTTTTCATCATTTTCAAACACTTTCAAAACAGCGTAATTCATACACAACCATAAAAATTCCGTTTCTAATATCTTAAACCATCCATAAACAACATTTAGTCAATAAAATATGTTTCCATGAATCAAAACCAACATTTGGTCCCAAATTCAACAATGACAACTTGACACTTCAAAATACTTGGCGTTTGGTAAGCGGTAACTATAGAGCGTGATTACAAAAAGGGACTTGCAATACCACTTACACAAGGCCAATGCTCTTCAAGCTCTTCACACGGGTTCCTTACCTTCTCGATGGACTTTAGCACCTAAAACATAAAACATCATGGGGGTAAGCTTTTACACTTAGTGAGTTATAGGAAAGCAATAAACATAAAACATAAACATAAATCATTTGGGCATAATCGAAACACTTATCCTTCAACCCTTAGGTTGCTTGCATACTTTCGGATCCGATCATTCATACCATAGACATGACTTACTAGGCCGAACCTAGTAATCATGTCTAAGCTAACCATAGACATACTAAATATGCCTAAGCTATCATCATCTCATACGTAGACACCCAAAGTGTCTAAGCTAACACGAACCATAGGCAAGATTACTAGCAATGTGATAACCTTACCTAAGCTAAACATCTACCATAGATACAACTGTTGAGCTAACCCAATAGTTCTATCTAAGCTACATACTAGTGCACTTAGTCGTTACTCTCTTGCACGGATGCAATCCGAGAACACTAAGCCACTCTTGACCCGCCCATATTACCCCCTATAAACTCACCTTGTTTAAATGGATTTCCTTGGTCACTTGAGGCTCCTTTACCTTGATTAGCACCTATACATGAGCTAATCTCATTAATAACACAACTTAATCAAAATCACAACTTTCACAAGCTTTTAACACATTTATACACTTACACATTTACTTAACCCCCTAATCACATCAAATACACAAGAACAATTTCACACATAGCCTTTGATCTCATCTTTTCTAATATAACAACATTATCAATCCAACATCATTTTCCTTAATCATGCAAATCTCTAGTTCATCTCTTTTAACCATAATCATGCAATTTCCTTCAATTCTTCCATTAAATATCAAATGTGCATAAATCCATTTCCATTACTAGCAACCCTAAATTATCAATTATTCAAATTCTATGACTTACACAATAACAATAATTCATACATGAACATTCTTCTTCAAAATTACTAACTAGAACACATCAACATTTCATTGAGGCATTTCATCAAACACTTAGTGTGCATGACTAGAATTTAAGCTAGAACATCATCAAATTGACCATAATCATTCCATACTTTCATAATGCAAGTTCATACTTGAACTTATTCCTAAAATTACTAACAAATTCGTTTTCAATCATACAAGCGAGCACAATAACAACAAACAACAACATTTAAGCCTAAAATTCATCACAATCATCCAACAATAGCAACACTTAGTCATAGAAACTCATACCTTAGCTTTTAGAGTTCAAGAACTCTAATTATGCACAAAGAGGATGAAATTGAAGATTCAAGACTTGCTAGAGTGCTTAAGATGTCTTAGATTTCACTAAATCAAGCTTGCATGAACACAATTTTAACAATTGATGATTTCTCCTTGCTCTTCCTCTTGGGTCGCCACTTACAGACACACACACACACAATAAACTCTCTGCACTTTTATTTTTTATAAAAATGAGTTACAGCCTTTTTCTTTTCTTTTATTTAAAACAACTATGACTTATTTGCAATTTCTACCCTCCCCATCACAACTATAGTTAGGGAGATCCTTAATCTTAACTTTGCATCCTTAGTCCTTCCTAACTTAACCAACAAACTTAACTTTTGACCATTTAAATAAAACAACCTATACCATTTAATTTCTAAATAATAAAATTTACGTAAAATAATACCTTAAATATTTGGGATGTTACAACTCTCCCCCTCTTGGATCGTTCGCGTCCTCGCGAACCATTCTTGATGCAACGACGGATAATACTTCATGAGCCATTCTTCGGGTTCCCATGTACATTCGGAACCTTTTCTAAATTGCCATAACACCTTCAACAATATAACCGACTTATTTCTCAAGTGCTTAACCTTTTGATCCAAAATCTTTATCGGCTTCTCCGCATATCTTAACTTATTATCGACCTCAATTTCATTCAAAGGAACATAGGTTGAATCATCCGCCAAACACTTTCTCAATTGTGACACGTGAAACGTGTCATGTATATTACTTAATTCATCGGGTAAAGCCAAACGGTAGGCTACCTTCCCCACTTTCGCCACTATCTCAAATGGTCCCACGAACCTTGGACCCAATTTTCCCCTCTTTCTAAAACGGATGATGCCTTTCCATGGAGAAACTTTTAGCATCACTTTATCACCTACTTGAAATTCTATCGGCTTTCTCCTCTTATCAACATATGACTTTTGTCTATCTTGTGCCGCCTTCATTCTTTCACGAATTTGATCAATCATCTCGGTGGTTTGTTGTACTATTTCCGTGCTTCCTAATTCTCGTTGACCTACTTCGCCCCAACATATCGGGGTTCTACACCTCCTTCCATACAACATTTCATATGGTGCCATCCCAATCGTAGAGTGATAACTATTGTTGTATGAAAATTCAACTAACAGTAAATGAGTATCCCAACTTCCACCAAAATCAATGACACATGCTCTTAACATATCCTCAAGAGTTTGTATAGTCCGTTCACTTTGACCATCCGTTTGTGGGTGAAACGCGGTACTTATATGTAACTTAGTACCCATTTCCTCTTGAAACTTTCTCCAATATCTAGATGTAAATCGAGTGTCTCGATCCGAAACTATGGAAACCGGCACTCCATGCCTTGCAACAACTTCTTTCATATATAACTTAGACATTGCTTCCGATGACGAAGCTTCTCTTATTGCCAAAAATAATGCACTCTTAGTCAATCTATCAACAATAACCCAAATTGCATCGTGTTGTCTAGGGGTCTTAGGCAACTTAGTCACCAAATCCATCGTAATATGCTCCCATTTCCAAACCGGTACCTCTAAAGGTTGCATCTTACCGTAAGGCATTTGATGATCGGCTTTCACTTGAAGACAAGTAAGACACTTGTGCACATACTTAACTATATCCCTCTTCATTCCCGGCCACCAATAGTCTTTCCTTAAATCTCTATACATTTTCGTAGCACCGGGGTGAATCGAATACTTAGACTTGTGAGCTAAGTCAAGGAGCTCACTTCTAACATCACTTTGCAAAGGTACCCAAATTCTCCCATATCTAAGCCTTAAACCACGAGAATCTACCACAAAATCGTCAACTTGCCCCTTGATTCTTTCTTTTCTCACGTTTTCGGGCGATAATGCTTCACCTTGTGCAACACGAATATCATCAAATATTTGAGGTGCTATTACCATAGCCAAACTTGTTATCTTAATCGGTTGATGACTAGACTTCCTACTAAGAGCATCCGCTACTACATTCGCTTTTCCGGGGTGATATAAGATCTCACAATCATAATCTTTCACTAAATCAAGACCCCTCCTTTGCCTATCATTCAAATCCCTTTGATCAAACAAATACTTTAAGTTCTTATGATCGGTATAAATGGAAAACTTAACACCATAAAGATAATGACGCCAAATCTTTAAAGCAAAAACTACGGCCGTCAATTCTAGATCATGTGTGGGATAACGTTTCTCGTGTTCCTTCAATTGTCGGGAAGCGTATGCTATGACCTTCCCATTTTGCATCAATACACACCCTAAGCCTTTCTTAGAAGCATCACAATAAACCGTCATGTTCTCATTTCCTTCCGGTAAAACCAATATAGGAGCTTGAACAAGCTTCTCCTTAAGGAGTTGAAACGCTTGTTCTTGCTTTTCTTCCCATCTCCATGGCACACTTTTACGAGTCAACTTGGTGAGTGGGGTGGCTATTCTAGAAAAATCTTGTATAAATCGCCGATAATACCCCGCTAAACCTAGAAAACTCCTAACCTCGGTAGGATTCGTAGGTGGTTCCCATCTCATAATTGCCTCTATTTTAACCGGATCAACACAAATACCCTTCTTGTTAATGACATGACCCAAAAATTGAACTTCACGAAGCCAAAACTCACACTTAGAGAACTTAGCAAACAATCTTTCTCTTCTTAAAGTCTCTAATACTTGTCTTAGATGTACCGCATGTTCCTCTTCACTCCTAGAATATACCAAAATATCATCAATAAATACAATTACGAACCTATCAAGCATCGGTCGACAAACTCTATTCATCAAATCCATAAATGCGGCCGGTGCATTCGTTAACCCAAACGGCATAACCACAAACTCATAATGACCATACCTCGTTCGAAAAGCCGTTTTAGGGACGTCTTCTTCCCTCACTTTCAATTGATGGTAACCCGACCTTAAATCTATCTTTGAAAAGAAACTTGCACCTTGTAATTGATCAAACAAGTCGTCTATCCTTGGCAACGGATACTTATTCTTAATCGTGACTTTATTCAATTCTCGATAATCAATACACATTCTCATAGTTCCATCCTTCTTTTTCACAAATAAAACCGGAGCTCCCCAAGGTGAACTACTAGGACGTATAAAACCTTTATCTATCAAATCTTGTAATTGAGTCATCATTTCTCTCATTTCCGACGGGGCTAGTCGATAGGGAGCTTTGGCAATTGGCGTGGCCCCGGGTATCAAATCTATTCTAAACTCTACCTCTCGCTCGGGAGGTACACCGGGCAATTCACTTGGAAACACATCCGGAAACTCGTTAACTATTGGTACATCATCTAATTCAACAACCTTTTTCGAATCATCAACAACATGTGCCAAAAACGCACAACACCCATGAGACAAAAATCTTTTAGCTCTAGCATACGTGCATATAGGAATAGCACGCCTAGCCCATTCCCCATAAATCCATATAACCTTCCCACTTGGTGATTGTACTAACACAATTTTCTTACGACACAAAATTATCCCTTCATTGTCATCTAACCAATCCATGCCCACAATTACTTGAAATTCCCCCATATGCATAGGTATTAAATCAATGACAAACTTTTCATCATCCAAAACAATTTCACATCCCTTAATAATACTATACACCATAACAGTCTTATTGTCCGCTATCTCAACCTCTAAAGGATGCTCTAACATACTTGGAGTCATATTAAAATGTTTACAAAAAGAATACGAAACAAACGACCGCGTAGCACCGGAATCAAACAAAACATGCGCAGGTAAAGAGTTTACAATAAAGGTACCTGACACCACATTTTGGGACTCCTTCGCTTCGAGTGCGGTAATCTGATGAGCTCGGGCCCTTGGTCGGCTATCACTAGTCTTTGGTTCCGTCTTAACCTCTTTCTTAACACTACCACTAGCTAAATCCTTCTTGTATTCCGGACATTCGGCTTGAAAGTGACCTTTCTCAAAACAATAATAACATTGCTTACCTTTCTTAGGACATTCGGCGGCCCTATGTCCCGGCTTTCCACAAAAATAACAATCGGAGGTACCCGCTTTACATTCACCCGTATGATTTTTACCGCATCTAGTACACAACTTGGCTTCTTTCCCACCGCTTTTACCCGACACAAAACCCCCTTTTGACTTGTACGGGGATTCGGAACCAAACTTGCCCTTTTTCGGACTAACATTTTGCATCGCCTTAGAGTCTTGATCTAACTTTCGTTTAAACGCCGCCTTCTTCCTAAGTTCATGTTCTCTAACAAGGGCTCGATTCATCATCTCGGCTAAAGTCTTATAAGTACTCTTATCGATAAACTCACTTATTTCGGGATTCAACTTTTCATGATAATGATCCATCATCAACTTGGGACTTGACACAAAGTCCGGACAAAAACGAGACTTGTCATTAAACTCGGCATTAAACTCGGTCACCGACTTACTTCCATGCTCTATATTCATAAACTCGGATTTCAACCTACTAACCTCGGCGGGTGGAGCAAATTGAGTCATAAACATTTCACGGAACTTGTCCCATGAGAAACTTGTAGCCACGTCTCGCCCATGAGATTTAACTATGAAATTCCACCACTCATAACCACTACCCTTCATTTGATGAGCCGCATAAATTACCTTTAATTGCTCGGGGCATCCGCACAACATGAAAGTTTCCTCGATTTCATCAATCCATCTTTGACTAACAATAGGGTCAACCTTTCCATGAAACTCGGGAGGATGGCAATTTGCAAAGTTTTTATATTCAAAACGATCATCCTTTCTTTTCGGGGCTTCTACCTCTTCTTGCCTTACCCCACTTCCCCCTTCACCTCTTAAGGTAGAGTTATTAGCAACCAAAGTCTTTAACTTTTCATCTAGTTGATCATTGATCAACGTCTTGATCTTTTCTAGCAAGGTTGGGGTATAACGTATCAAGGCTTGCCCTATTTGCCCCGAAATGTCATTTGGCATGTTAACTTCTTCCGATTCATTGTGAGAGTCTTCTATAGACTCCGTGGATGGGGTGCGGACGTACTCATCATCCTCATCTTGACCTCGGTTTGGTGATACAATAGCCATACTGAAAATCACAATTAATCCATTAGTTCAAATACCGGTAACACCATTATTCAACAAACCAAACCATTCGAAAGAATTCCTAACTCGATTCACCATGACTATAGTAGACGTTCATGTGTACTAAAATGAAGTAATAACAATGGCCTGTTGTTATTACACCGTTTCATTACACATTAAGTCCACTATGACATCATGGCTAACGGGTATCAAACTCCTTTCATAGATCAATCATTATACTACGGGTCTCGTCAATGACTCTACCCTATGGAGCATGGCACAACTATACGACTTTAACACTTATGCAAGTCCTAAACCGCTTATCCTTCACAACAATGGTTTAAGCCTAGATAATCCCTATCGTGGGTTATCCAAGTCCCTTAAACCACAGCTCTGATACCAACTTTTAACGCCTTGAATCGAGTAAAAATTTTTTTTTTTTTTTTTTTTTTTTTTTTTGAAAAGTTAAGTCACTGGCCGGACAAGGCAATTGCCGCGGCGCGGCCTGCCTTGTCGCGGCGCGACATAACACTTAACTTTTTAACCTTGTTAACTCCATTTCTGTTTTGAACATTAGTTGTTTGCCGCGGCGCGGAGCCCTTTACCGCGGCGCGACATAACACTTGTCCGGGTGCCAGACCTGCAACAATTAACTTAAACCAATTTTGCACTTTTCATCATTTTCAAACACTTTCAAAACAGCGTAATTCATACACAACCATAAAAATTCCGTTTCTAATATCTTAAACCATCCATAAACAACATTTAGTCAATAAAATATGTTTCCATGAATCAAAACCAACATTTGGTCCCAAATTCAACAATGACAACTTGACACTTCAAAATACTTGGCGTTTGGTAAGCGGTAACTATAGAGCGTGATTACAAAAAGGGACTTGCAATACCACTTACACAAGGCCAATGCTCTTCAAGCTCTTCACACGGGTTCCTTACCTTCTCGATGGACTTTAGCACCTAAAACATAAAACATCATGGGGGTAAGCTTTTACACTTAGTGAGTTATAGGAAAGCAATAAACATAAAACATAAACATAAATCATTTGGGCATAATCGAAACACTTATCCTTCAACCCTTAGGTTGCTTGCATACTTTCGGATCCGATCATTCATACCATAGACATGACTTACTAGGCCGAACCTAGTAATCATGTCTAAGCTAACCATAGACATACTAAATATGCCTAAGCTATCATCATCTCATACGTAGACACCCAAAGTGTCTAAGCTAACACGAACCATAGGCAAGATTACTAGCAATGTGATAACCTTACCTAAGCTAAACATCTACCATAGATACAACTGTTGAGCTAACCCAATAGTTCTATCTAAGCTACATACTAGTGCACTTAGTCGTTACTCTCTTGCACGGATGCAATCCGAGAACACTAAGCCACTCTTGACCCGCCCATATTACCCCCTATAAACTCACCTTGTTTAAATGGATTTCCTTGGTCACTTGAGGCTCCTTTACCTTGATTAGCACCTATACATGAGCTAATCTCATTAATAACACAACTTAATCAAAATCACAACTTTCACAAGCTTTTAACACATTTATACACTTACACATTTACTTAACCCCCTAATCACATCAAATACACAAGAACAATTTCACACATAGCCTTTGATCTCATCTTTTCTAATATAACAACATTATCAATCCAACATCATTTTCCTTAATCATGCAAATCTCTAGTTCATCTCTTTTAACCATAATCATGCAATTTCCTTCAATTCTTCCATTAAATATCAAATGTGCATAAATCCATTTCCATTACTAGCAACCCTAAATTATCAATTATTCAAATTCTATGACTTACACAATAACAATAATTCATACATGAACATTCTTCTTCAAAATTACTAACTAGAACACATCAACATTTCATTGAGGCATTTCATCAAACACTTAGTGTGCATGACTAGAATTTAAGCTAGAACATCATCAAATTGACCATAATCATTCCATACTTTCATAATGCAAGTTCATACTTGAACTTATTCCTAAAATTACTAACAAATTCGTTTTCAATCATACAAGCGAGCACAATAACAACAAACAACAACATTTAAGCCTAAAATTCATCACAATCATCCAACAATAGCAACACTTAGTCATAGAAACTCATACCTTAGCTTTTAGAGTTCAAGAACTCTAATTATGCACAAAGAGGATGAAATTGAAGATTCAAGACTTGCTAGAGTGCTTAAGATGTCTTAGATTTCACTAAATCAAGCTTGCATGAACACAATTTTAACAATTGATGATTTCTCCTTGCTCTTCCTCTTGGGTCGCCACTTACAGACACACACACACACAATAAACTCTCTGCACTTTTATTTTTTATAAAAATGAGTTACAGCCTTTTTCTTTTCTTTTATTTAAAACAACTATGACTTATTTGCAATTTCTACCCTCCCCATCACAACTATAGTTAGGGAGATCCTTAATCTTAACTTTGCATCCTTAGTCCTTCCTAACTTAACCAACAAACTTAACTTTTGACCATTTAAATAAAACAACCTATACCATTTAATTTCTAAATAATAAAATTTACGTAAAATAATACCTTAAATATTTGGGATGTTACAAACGGGTATTCCGTTCTTCCTCAGTCTTCACTTTCATTACTGTCTCCATCACTTTGTCCATGTTATTTTTCACAAGTTTTTCTAGTCTTTTCGTTTGAGAGTCGAAGGACTCTTTGATGATTTCTTTCAAGATTATGTTTTCTTTTTCTAGGTTGTTTAGACGCATTTCTATCCGAGCAACATGGCGCCTACTATACTCTTTATTCTTATCACAACTTCGCTGAAGGTTGAGGAGGTTACTCTTCACCATCACGTGCTCAATGTTATTACAAAATAATGGACCGGCTTCTCTAGTGGCGGCGGGTTCGGTTTGTTTTCTCTTTCGAGATGACTTTTCAGATGATTCTTTAATAGGCTCTTCTTCAGGCTCATAATCTGAGAAGTCACTGTCGTAGTTAGGGAGGTCTTGAAGAGCATTCCATTCGGGAGTATTCATTAGTTGATGAGAGTCAGAGTCAGCAGAATTGGCAGGATGTTTTCCTTTGCTTTCATTTCTTGGGGTTGGATAATATTCGGGAGACCCACGCGAGTTGTAACGAGTGTTTGGGCTATAGCTCATTGGTGGTGAAGGAGGATTATAAAGTGGGCTTCGAACTGATTTTTCGGTAGAAGATCCTTCAGTATCTTCCTCAGCTGGTTTGAAAAGAGTCATTTTGTTTATTTGATGATAGCTTGATATCCTAACATTAAGATAGAGATTTTGATTAGATTTTTAAGCTAGGATTGTAAAGAATGAGAGGTAGGGTTGAACTCTTTACTTTAACATTCTAAGGTAATTCTAAGTGCTTTAAAGTCTAAGGCAGGAAAGGTTATAGTTTCCTAGATTGCTAAGGTACCCTAGCTAACAAGTAAGGCACACATAAAATGCAATCCTGGTTCTCTATAACAGCCTGGTTAAGCTCTGATACCAATCTGTCACACCCCCAGTTAGGGCCTGGGCGAAATGTGATTCAATATCATAATACATACCAACATATTATAAAATGAGAACAATGACTATATGAATAAAACCAAATTGCAGCGGAAGGATTAATAATGTCGTTACAAGAATTATAAATTGTTCAAATGCAGAAAAGTAAATATGCGATAATTCTTGATCCTAGCCAAGTAAGTCATCACATAAGCAGTAGATATAGAGGTCCTGATCATTCAGTACCTGAGACAAACATGCTAAAAGTGTCAACCAAAAAGGTTGAGTGAAATTCATAGGTTTAACAAATATGATTGACCGTTTGTTCTTAGACCACAAGATTTGTTATAAAAGTAGATCACGCAGATCCAAAAGTAGTACTGATTCGTGATATTTTAGACTAAACGTTTGTTTTGTTGCCCCGATAATAAGTTGATAGTACCTTATCACCATGTTTAAATAATTATTAAGTAATACAAAGACATCGTGGTCAAGTGTATCGGGGACGTTACTCCCGATAGGCCTACCCCCAATAATTAAGGATGCCTTATCCTGAAAGCAATTAAAAAATATCACTGTGGGGTCTTAGTAGCATAAGCTAGTCATAGCACAGTTTAAGTTCGTACTTGTATCTAAGTTATTTAAAGTATAAAAGCAGCATGTGTCTCACCCCAGTAAGTATAAAAAGTGCTATAGCAATAAGAGTGGGGCTATGAAAGTCACCTTAGTAATTCGGTGAGTGAAAGTATTCCTTAAAGAGAAAGTATGGATGATCGAAGCACGGAGAAGTCAACCTAAGAATAAGTTGAGAATAGTTTAGATGTTTTGCCCTTTGTTAAGATAAATTTATGAATGTTTAAGTGTAGTTTCCTTTACTAAGTTTCCATGTTTAGTAAGTTTCTTATTAAAGAAGGTTTCTCGTTTTGGAAAGGCTTTTCATATTAGACGAACTTCCAATCTAACACTTCAATTCGAATGGCCTTTTCAGGTCATAGGGTTCTGAGCCACAGGACCCTTTAAATCGGAAGCCCAAACTCTCCGCCTAGACTTTCGAGCGTCCACTCCTCCGAGAAAGATCAAGATCTATACCCGTCTAATATACCCTTCCAATATGTTTTAGGTTTAAAGTTTAAGTTATACTTATACGTAATAATAGTAGTATTAGATAAGTAGGTTAAATTAGTGTAGTAGTAATTAGAGGTAGTATTAAAGGTTTAGGGTTTAGTATTTTAATTTATATCTTATATTTATTATACATGTAAGGATACATACATATATAGTTTAAATTTAGGTTTTAGATCAATATAAGCATTAATAATTGTCTAATAATGCTCACTAACATTTTATTGACTTCTTATTAGAAGGTAACATGTTTAAAACTTTATAAAAATTTTCTATACATTAATACTAGTTTTTATGCATTAATTATTATTTGCTATTATTGTTTTAATAGCTAAATACAATTAAATAGATAAATATGTTTTAAATCACATCTAATATTTTTCTTAGGATCTACTGATCAATATAAACATAGGAAAATTTTATAATTCATTGTTATGATGTTTAAGTATTTATTTCAAATTTTGCTCTCGGTTTACAATAATTCATAGTTAATTATGTATAAAATACCTTTTATATTTTTCGTGACCTTCCATAAGTGTACTAAACTCAAGAAAATTATTTATATATATATGTTACAGATTTAAATATTTAATTCAAAATTTGCATTATTTCTAATATTAAATAATAAAAAAAATATAATTCGACTTTGAAAATCAACTTTTATAATTTTCACTTGTTTGTTCAAGTATTACAATCTCGGGAAAATTATTTGTATACTTATATTACTGACTTAACTATTTATTTCAAATTTTGTTTTCTTTTATGTATATAATCGAAATTAAATATAAATAAATAGTTAAAAATTCTAAAAATAATTTTTACATCATTTTTAATTGTTTTTCAACTTTTTTGCTTCAGTACATATAGTTCTCATTATTTAAAAACATTTATCTCTATTTATATGTATTTACATATAATTACCGAAACAATGATAAATAGAAAATAAATATATAAAATGATAAATAAACCAAACATTCAGTTCCAGAAATGTTTTTACATCATGTGTGACACTCGAAAATTATTAGATCAGTTATATAAATTCGTTTAATATTTATTATGCATTTACATGTATTTACTGATAATTTAATAATTCGTTTTTAAATATAAATTAATATAGTTTCCGAATATATAAATCATAAAAATAATTTTTATAACCATTATGATACTTTATACTAATTATCATGTATTTATTTATTTATTTATAATTAACTTGAATTTAATTTGTATTTAACAATCGGCTAACATAAAAACATAATAAAAACTGAAATAAAACTATAAAAAAAATATAGAGAACTTACAAAAAAAAATTCCAGAGATTTAAGAGAGAATTCTTCAAGTTTTTGGTGTACAAATTTGTGAACTAGGCTATGGTATTTATAGTTATAATTTTTGGTAAAGAGAAAATAAAAAAAATACAAAAGTTTATAAAAAATAACTAGTGTCTTGTAAAAAAATTAAAAGTATTTATGGCCAGTCATGCCATCATTTCAAAATATAAATAAATAAAAGTAAAATTAAAAGTAGGAATAAAATAAATAAAAGTGGATCTAGATCTAGTTTATATATAAAAAATACTTTCTTTTTTTTACAATCGGCCGAAGCCCATGAAGGGGTGTTTATATATATATATATATTTTTTTATAAAAACAGAATATTTATATTTCATAGTTCTAAAAATGTTAACTAAATTAATTTCTATTTTTATTTAATTATTAAATACGAATTTTGATAAATATAAATATATATTCGGTATTTATAAAATTATAAATACTAAATGTGGTTTTTATTTAATTAAATTATTACTTTATAATTTTATTAGTTTTATATATGTTACTACATTTATATATACTTGTATTTATTATATAGTTAATTGTATAATATATTAACTAAAAAAAAGTAATATAAGTATTTTATATGTAATCATGTTATGACATAAATTTTTTTTTTTATAAAAATTCTTACGCGTACGTTGTTGAATAAAATTTATTATTCGTTTAACATTCGTTAATTTCGTATGTTATATAACGACCTTTTATTAATACTTAGAGTTTATTCATTTTACTTAAATATTTTGTTCGGCCATTATATAGATGGAAAGAAAAAAAAAATGAGGGTCGTTATAGTCTGTTTGATCATTTACGTGAGGTTTGGCTCGCAGGTGAAAAGGAAAAGAAAATAGGAACGGAAGTACAGCTGTAATGTCTTTATATGATCATAATTATGCTTCACGTGATTTTCATTATTTAAAAAAACAAAAACGTCACTAGGTGGCCCTTCTTGGTCTGCCATAAACTCCCACTTTATTCCACTTGATTATGCTGTTATATAATATCATCAAGTTGTCACAACGCAAACAAAAAATGGGGTACAACTCCATTCCTCATTTGTTTTGTAAAGTTCATGAATCAATCAACAAACGCGTCATCAACTTCTTTGTTGCTGTAACTGACGTATAAATCAGCAGCTAGCAGCAGTAGCAACAGATATCGAATCTTAATTAAAACAGGAAAAGAAAGGACAGTAGCATGGCTGTAGAATTTAACAAAACTATTTTACTGAACCAGTAGTTCATGGGTAACGGGATAGTTAGCTGCAGAAGTTATCATGGGTTAAAATGGTGACGGTTTGGGGAGCTATTTTCGCAACTGAGATAGAAAAATTTACAGCGGTTTCAATCGTGGTTTTCAAGTGTTGTGTCCATGGTAGTGTTAGTACTGAAGTGTAGCAAAAATACAAATGGTTCAAGTGGTGTTCTAAGTGGGTTTGAAGTGGTCTTGTTGGGGAAACTTGTCGGACACAGGAAGCAAGGAAAAGATTTGGGTTGTGGGTGGTGAATTTCTCGAGTATGTATTAAACACAAGTGGTTTGTAGTGTTAACAAAACAAACAGGTAATATGAGTGATTATAAGAGATGCATGTGTCAATATTCAAATATATATAGTATAATACTTACAAGTTGATAATTGTGTTAATGGTGGATACGATGAAGATGAGGGGAAATTAAATTTGTATTGGTTTGTTTGTAATTGAAGGAAAGAAATATGCAATTGAAAATGAAAGAATTTTGGTTGTTGTTATGTATTGTTCTTGCAATAGAATTGGGGTGTGAGTTGATTGAGGATGGCGACGTTGAGTTGGTGAAGATGGTTTGTGGAATCACAAAAGTAGTAGGACAAGTGATGATTGTTTGGTGATGATTTAGTGTGGTGGTGTTGTGTTCACGAAAAGAATAGGAAGAAAGAAAAATGGAAGAAGGTTGAAGATTGGAGGTGATACTCGTGTATCATGTATGTGTTTAATAGGTAGAAATATGAATCAATAAAGATAGATATTGATTGATAGATATGGCTAACAGAAAACATTATGATTTAATCATACACATAGTTTCAATCAGGCACAGTAGTCAAATAGTAATCTTAATGTAAATCACGGATTCAATCTATTGAGATTGTAAATATATAATATGATAATATTAATAAATGTGCATCTAGATATTTTACCGAGAGTCCAATTAGGAATATAATTCCGTACTCCATTGATAATCAGGGGAGGATAAAAAGTACTCAGATAGCTTCCTAATTTTTATGATAATTATATTTATTTATTTCAGTCATTATGATATAAAATTCGGTTATTAACTATTAAATAAAAATTACATCTCTGTCCGTGCTTGATTCCAGGTAAAATATGAAAAGTGTTCAATTTTAACAATTAACTCCTAAATATATTTTTAATAAGCCTATAATTTATATAACTCATTTTCGGATCCCCGTTTATTTTAAAATCATAAGTTTATTTAAATAACCATTTGAATGATATACGAGTGTTATTATTGTTTCCTAAATGAATTCAAAACCATCTATTTTCGAATTACATTATATTTACCTAAATATATATTAACTAACAATTTAATTATTAATTCCAATCATCAAATCATATAATAATTTATTTAATATCTCTAATTATTAATTATACGCCTATATATATACATATTTATTTACAATTAATTGTTCGTGAATCATCGGGAACGGTCGAAGGTCAAATGCATTCATGAAAATAGTTCAAAATTTTTGAGACTCATCATTACAGACTTTGCTTATCGTGTCGAAATCATATAAAGATTAAGTTTAAATTTGGTCGAAAATTTCCGGGTCATCACAGCAGCAGGGTGTGATCGATCGCCATACCTGTCTTATCATAACATCTCACACAAAACTTAGTAGATAATCCGTTAGTACCTATCACTAATCACAATCACCTAGGCATATATCTCTACATTCACTTATTCTCTACTCGGATGTTTGACACGACACATTCATAAGTTTGGGAGTAAGTCACTTACACAGTGCACATACTGCCAAACCTGGCTCTGATACCAACTTGTAACACCGTACTTTTTGCCTACATTTTTTTTAAAGATACTCACAGCGAAAGGCTTATTAATTACATATCATATATAAGTACATACTTATATGATTACATAAAACCACGGGTGTTACGTTATTAATACAATTCATTTAACCATATAGTTTATTACAAAACACATCAGAGTGACACTGTGTCAAACATCTAAAGCTGCCCCTACAAAACCCACCAAAAGCTGCTAATACACACCTGCAGGGCAAAACGCTGTGGGGGAATTAGCATAACGCTAAGTGAATAGAAATATCTAGGTGGACATCACTACAAGCACTGATTACTAATCACTTAAAGCCATAAACAAGAGGACCAGTAACCCGTAGCAGATCAAGCTGGAATATATCGATAACCCACACTAATGAGTCACTGGTATAGTCTTCCAGATGTGACGCACTCGTCATTCATATATACCACTAATCAGTAACGCTTGGACCCAATTCTATTACCCCAAATGAGGTAAACACAATCGACCTCTTACGTCGCACAAAACACCTCGACGTTCACTGGGTGCTCACATAATCACATATAGTCACTGCACTAGTCACAGACTCATTACACAGTCTAATTAAGCATGGCACGGATTACTATACTTGTCACTGTATAATCACATCCATAAAGATAATCCCACTCACCTGGAAGCACAAGTACTCAATTGTCTTATATCACTGAGCCTTCACCTTTCCGCTTATCACCTGCGAATATCAGTTCACTAGTTAGTATACTTTTCAATCAACTTACTCATTAGCATTAATATCACAGCAATATAATAAATGGGTTAGAATAACACTTGACCCGACCATACAAACCCTATCACTCGCACGGGTGGGGTCTCACTCGTGCGACTGACCAGCTCACTCGTACAGATGAGTATCCTCACTCGTACGACTGACACACTACACCCACGAGTGACTTTAAAGTCCACTCGTGTGATTTAGTAGCTCACACGCACGGTTGGACACCTCACCCGTACGGGTGAGTGCCTCACTCGCACGGTTGAGCAAGAAAAGCAGCATAACAGCAATTTTAGCTTTTTACATCCAACATAAAGTTTGATTTAGTGTTATAAAACCTTATCATTAGATACTACACCTCAAGACGATTCCAACGATAGTTTATTCGTCTAAAACAGAGTTACGGTTTGAAAGTTATGACCAAAACAAGTTTCCACAATTCTGACCTGTGCTCACACGTGTGGCTGAGGCCTCACTCGTGTGAGTGAGTCCTCACACGTGCAGTTGACCCTCAAAAATGTGGTCACTCGTGCGGGTGACCTGTCACTCATGTGGGAGCTGAAGAACAGCTCTAGCACGCTATTTTTTGCCATTTTGACCCAAAAACTCGATTTTTGCAAGTTTTGATCAATCCAATGACCCAATAACACTATATAACACATATATAATCTATTTCTAACCTCAATTAAGCATCACAAACACATTCAATAGCAAGAATCAAGCATAAAAGTTAACTTTTTCAAAACCCACTTAAAACCCATTTGAATTCACCAAAATTGAAGATGTTTACCTTGTTTTGATTCTTGAAATCACTTGAATCAGATGCATGAAATCACAAGCTTCGAATTACACTTGTTAATTTTATGGATTTATAAATATTAGAAGGTGTTTAGGGTTTGAATATGCTAAAATTAGAAATGAAATGAACGTACAGTGTATGTATCTATAATTTAGGTTTCTTCACATGAAGGTAAGCTCTCCCGTCTAACACACAGGTATTTACCAGTTATCTGAAACCCAAAATCTTAAATAACTTATTCACTGTAAGTCCAATTCACAAAAGGAAATATGTTATGTGACCCTTGTCACAAAGCGCACATTATCCCATACATAATAATTATAAAACATATAATTATTAAAATCACTATACTAACTCACGAGGGTAAATAGGTCATTACTATTAGGCTCAAAGTTAGGATGTTACACACAAACTCTCTCATCTTCAAACCCTAGAGAGAGGAAGAGTTTTTAGAGAGGGAAAGCTCCATTTGAAGAAGAAGGAGGTTGATTCGGGTTAAGGTGCAAGAGGCAAGGTTGTTCATCTTGTCAACGTAAACATTTTGGTGGTATTGGTAAGTCTCAACTCCGAATTTCATTTTGTTGATTTGATATTCAAGTTAGGGTTTGAGCTTGTTTAGTTGTGAAACCCATTTAGATGACGAAGTGGGTTTATTATGACTAGTTATTTTTTATACTTGGCGGGTTTTGGGTTGGTTGACGATTTGGCCGTGATTAGGCTTTGATTTTGGGTATAATCACTTAGTTTAGTGATTATGGAAGTATTAGAACCCATTTGGGTATGTTTGAAAGACTAGTTTTGAATTGGGTCAAAATTAGGGTTTATGTGTCAAATTGGGTAAGATAAGTATTTAACACTTGTGTTTTGGTTTAATTGGTGTATTAGGGCTATTTTCACTTGTGTTAGTGATTATTGGTTAGTTTGGGCATTTTTGGGACTTATGTCAAAATGAGTGAATTGAATTAGGTTTAATTTGGTAATTACACTAATTTTGGATTAAGTGGATGTTTAAGCACTTGTGTTAAGTGTTGAATGGCATTTTTGGAAGTAATCACACATGATAAGTGATTTTGAGTCAAAGTGATGTTTTTAACATAAGTCAAATGTGGTCGAACGCAATATGGGTCAATATTGCACGTGTTGTAGTTTTGGTGTAAATGACGTTTGAAATGATTACTACCTAAATAGTAATTTAGTGTTAAGACCTAGTTTGGTCTAATTGGTGTCGAGTATAATTTGGGTCAAATTGTACTTTGTTGAATGGGTTTGAATTACCACCCGAAGTAGTAATTGGTTTGTGTCAATTAGGTGTTAAATGGGCGGGTTTTGGCGAGTAAGGTGTGATCCTTCGGCTAAGGGATGTTTGTGTCATGTTCTCTTTTAGAGAATGGCTATTTATGTGTATATTGTACCTACGTGTGATATAGGTGGTTACTTGCTCGGATTTGAGGATGGAGATCATGTTGTACATGACTTGTGCGGGCATTCCAAGGTGAGTGGAATAATTATACGTGTATGTATATAAGGTATTTATTTGTGTGGGATGCGATGTGGGATTAAAGTTCGGACGTGCGATACCACATCGTGTTGGCATGGGATGAGGGTTTAAAGTTTGGACGTTCGATACCTCATCATCATGTGTGGCATGTGATATGGGTTTAAAGTTTGGGCGTTCGATACCATATCATATGTGTGCGTGGGCGTGAAGTGTGGGTTTAAAGTTCGGGCGTTCGATACCACATTTCACGTGACGGGTGGGTTTAAAGTTCGGGTGTTCGATACCACTCAAGGGGCTAGTGATGCATACTAGCGGCGTCTGTATGGCTAACGGTTCATTCGCGAGAATCGTTCCCTTTTGGATTTTGGTTAACCATGGTTGTGTGAGTTTTGTTGTAGCATATTAAATTATGAACTATATGCTATTGGCGATGCTAGCTTATTGTGAATTGCGGATATTTAGTTTATGCATTGTGATTGCATGGTTGTTGAATTGCTAGCTCGTATGCGGTATTTGTGTAAGTGTTTGCAAGTAAGTAGATTATATATATATATATATGTATAATTATTGTATTCACTAAGCTTTATGCTTACCCCTCACGTTATTTACCTTTTTACAGGTATTGTGATTGTGAAGCTAACTAGTTGTTAGACTAGATGCGTAGAAGCGCTTGGGCTCGATGGGGTAGCTTTTGGATATTTGTATGCGGATTGGGGATTTGGTGGTCCTCGGGATTATGATCTTGGTATCGGGTTGGGTTATAGAGTCCTAACTCGTTTAAATGTGTAATTGGGTCGAAATAGTCACGTCTTGTATTCATGGGTCGTTGGAGACCCGAGGGTCGAATACTCGTTTGTCGTATAAAACCCGTTTGCGTATTGTTTGAAATAATTAAACTTAGGTTGGATTGAAAATGGTTTGTGTTATGTTATAAAGGGGCTGACCATGTTATCCAGTTGAAGTGCGTGCCGCGCGTGGCCTTGCGCGCCGTGCAAATCACCAAATCCTGGTGGGATGCCCAGTTGCCAACTTCTGACTTTGATTTACGCTTTAGCGCGCGCCGCGCGTTCTTTTACGCGCCGCGCATATGGTCTGACCAGAATCTGTTTGTTGTTTTTTTTTTTTTTTTTTAAATGTCGTGTTTTCTCGTGTTACGTTTTGAGGTCGTTACATTTAAGGTACGATTTATGTTATTTGTTCATTAATTTTAAATTAGGTTTCATGAACCCTAACCCCAAGTATTGGGGGGAAGTGGTAAGGGTTTAGAAGATTTATACGAACATGTATGTATCTATTATCGATTATTGAGTAACGATTTTAGTTAATAATTAGGGTTTATGTAACTGCAGACCTGCTTTTGTGTCGTCATTTTAGCGAGTATCGCATCGTTCTTCATTATGTATTTATCGACAGTTTCAGATCTAGGGTATCGCTGCTACCAACAGATATTTCTTTTTTAATTAACCAATTATTTGATATGACTGCTTTACACGTACCATGTTGTGCATCACGATTATGTTCTTTACTGTATGTTTGCTTAGGGTTTGTATAGGTGTGTGTATAAAGAAGACTTGCTACTAAAATTACCAAGAAGAAACATTTGCAATCACCTAGATGTATATGTAATGTGTTGTATTTTGTATATGTTTTATATGTAGTGATTGGATAAGAGTTGAGGAGGATTGTAGAAAGGGTATTCAGCTTTATCATCATACTGTCAATGTTCAGATCGTCAATATATTGTATTTTACTCACTTTACATGATTCTTATAGGATTGAAGAACAACTTTGACATGGACTTATAGGATATTTTAATGGGATTTTCTTATTGTTAAATTTGCATGTTTTGGCTGAAAGGTAACCATGCTTATGTGTCAATCTAATATAAATTTTACGAAGTAATTATTTAGTCATGAACGTTACCTCTTTGAATTGAGTAAGAATTTAAGGCATGTTTATTTATATTCGTTTCGTTCTTGCTGATATGTTGTTATATAATTGTGTTTGTGTGTATGGAGTGTGTTTTGTGGTCTAATTTTGTGTTAATATTTGACATCAAATGGAGTGAGAGTGATTTAGTAATTAAGCTCAGTTGGAAAGCAAACGGTTTAAGAAGGTTATTTACTTTGTTAATATTCTCAAATATTGTATAGTACTTTTGATATTTAAGGAGCTCATTGCATTGTAGCTGCAGGTGTTCCAATAATTGGGTTTATCCAGGCTAATAACAATAATTTAGAATCACATTGCTCATCAGGTTTTGATTTTTTCCATGTTCTTTATTGCTGATCATATTGTATTGTCTATTTATTAAGTCATCTGTTTTTCAAATTGATTTGGTTATGATCTTTCAGGATGTTAACTTTTTTTTTTATGAATAATTTTTAATTCTAGACAATTGATTCTTTTCAAATTAATTTTGTTTGTTATAGTGTTATTTTTTTTTGTTTGAATGTTTATTTCTATACCACATAATGCAGGTCTTTCCAGTTTTCATCTATGTCTGCTACTGTGTACATATTTATTGTGGGGTTGTATTTTGGTATGAAGAGCGTCTTAGATTGAACTCTATGGGCCTAATTATGTTCAAATAGTTTTTGTTTAGGTATGTGTAATATCACACCCCCAGTTAGGGCCTGGGCGAAATATGACTTAATATCAAACAACCAACATATTATAATATATGAGAACAATACTAAATGATAAAATCAAACTTTATTGAGAGTACGCAGCGGAAAATGATATGTCGTTACAAAGGAATAAAGTAAATGTTTAAATGCAATAGTAATAAATGCGATATCTCTTGATCCTATGTCCAAGTAGCATCACATAAGCAGTAAGTATAAGAGCTTGAATCAAACAGCACCTGAGACAAAACATGCTAAAGTGTCAACCAAAAAGGTTAAGTGAAGTTCATAGGTTTAACAAAAGTTTGACCGTTATTTTAGACCACAAGATTTAGTTGTAAAGTTGATCTCCCGCAGGATCAAAAAGTTATGCCAATGCGTGATATTTAGACTAAACGTTCAAGTTTGCCCCAAGACAAGTTATCGTTTATACTTGTCGGTTTAATTTCATTATTAAGTAATACAAAGACTTAGTCAAATGTATCGGGGACGTTACTCCCGATAGGCCTACCCCCAATAATTAAGCATGCAAGCAACAATTAAAAATATCACTGTAGGGACTTAGTCGGACATAGCCGGGTATAGCATAGTTTTAACAGTTGGTACTTGTGTCTAAATTGTAAAATGTAAAAAAACAGCATGTGTCTCACCCCAAGAAAAGTAAAAGTAAATAAGTTGCGCAATAGTAAGTGGGGCTATGAATTCACCTTAGTAAGTAGAGAGATGTGGTTATTCCTCGGAATAGAAAATTGGACGAGTGAGCAGAAAAGTCAACCTATGACATTTAAGAGTAGTTAAGTGTTTTTTGCCCATGTTTAAGTAGATGTTTAAGTATGATAGTGTTTTAGGTATAGTTCGTTTTACTAAGTTTCCATTCCTAGTAAGTTTCTATTTTTAGAAAATTTCTACTTTTAGTAGGGTTCTTACTTTAGTAAGTTTCTATAATTTAGAAAGTTTCTACTTTTAAGAGTGTTTTTTCATTTTAGGATACTTGCCGTATTAGATAAGCTTCCAATCACCCCTTTCTCTTCGAATGACCATTTCAGGTCTAGGGGCTTGAGCTATAGGACCCTTTAAATTGGAAATCCGAACCCTTCCACCTATAGTTTCGTAGGAACCATTCGTCAAGAAAGTTCGAAGATCTATACATCTCTAATACATATCCCAAAATGTTTTTATGTGCTACAATATAAGTAGTAGGTTATAGGTGCTAGTAATAGTAATAGTGTATACATGTTTATTAATAGTATAAATAGTATTAGGGTTTCATTAATTAGGGTTAGTTAATTAAAGTAGTAATTAATAACTAGGGTTTAGTAATTAATGTCCTAGGGTTTTATAATTTAGAGTTTAGTAAATTAGAGTTTTATTTAATGTAGTTATGATTAGGTAATGATTAGGGTTTTAATAATTAAAGTGGTATTAAATAATTAGGGTTAGGTTTAATGAATTAGGGTTTAATAATTAATTTGATTTAGGGTTTAAGTAATTAGGGTTTAGTATATATATATGTATATTTTTGTGTATATATATATATATGTATATAAAAAATATATTTTTTACATGTATATATGTATATGTGTCGATATGTATATATATATATATATATATATATATATATATATATATATATATATATATATATATATATATAGGTTTATTTTGTTTCCTTAATTAACCATAACAAATCTTCCATGTAATAACCTAGGGTTTTAAGATCAAAGTTTCTTTCCCTTTTTTTTTCTTCTAGTCGACATACATACATACATATATATATATCTATATTTTTTTTACATGTATAGATCTAGGTGTTTATGTATTTACTTATGTATAACAAGTTTATAATATGAATATGAATTAACAAAGATCAAAGTTTATGTAAATAGTTTAGGGTTTATGTTATACCTTTGAAGATTCGAAGATGACTAACGAAGAAAAGATGAACACGATGAAGATTGAAGATCAAAGCCTTGAAAAACTTGAAGAACACCTTGAAGATTCATGAAGAACACGAAGAACACTTGAAGATCACCTTGAAGATTGGTGGGGATTTCGATGGGGGGTGGTGGTATTTTCGGTTTTGGGCCAAAAATAAGAGAGAGAGGGAGAGATTTGGGAGAGAGTTGTAATTGTGATTTGGTACATATAATGGGATAGCCTAGGTCTCTATTTATAGGGAGGATAGGATTATTCTAGAATTAGGGTTTAATAAGAAATTACTTAGGGAACAAGTTGGCTTGGAAAAGGGGTCATGGGAGGGTGTCTTGGCCGAAAATTTTAGGGGTAAAAGGGTAATTTTACCCTCCCTAAAATCGGCTAGGGTTTTAGGGTTAGGGTTTAACATTTTTCACTTTAAACCTTGCACATTAATTTAGCTTAAATAGTTCCTTAATTATCCAAGTTTAATTATTTTTAATACACGAGTTTTAAAGTTATTTATTTATTCACAAAAGTTTATTAACTTATTATTTTTATTAACTTGTCGATTAATGTACAAAGTTAATTATTATATTTTATAATTATTAACGCTTAACAATTATCGATTAAAGTTTAATTATTAAGGTTAATTATTTTGTTGGGCATTTAATAAGGAAAAGTATAGAATGGAAAAATGAGGGTCGTTATAGTACCTCCCCGTTATTGAAAACTTCGTCCTGAAGTTTTTAGGTAGTTTCCTCGTTTGCATCAGCAGTTGAGAAGAGATGGGGATATTTCCGTTTCATATGGTGTTTGTGTTCCCAGGTATATTCGAGGCCTCTACGCGAATTCCAACGAACTTTAACGATAGGTATGTTGCTTTTAAGTGTTTGTTTGACCTCTCCTTCCATGATTTCTATAGGTTCTTCAAGTGCATTTGTTCATCAATGTGAACATCATCCAGAGGAATAACAAGTGTGTCATCAGCAAGACACCGTTTAAGATTTGAGACATGAAACACATCATGTACTTGACTGAGTTTGGTTGGTAGTTCTAATCGGTATGCCACGGGACCGACTCTTTCAGTGATTGTGAACGGTCCAACATATCTTGGACTGAGTTTACTTCATTTACCGAAGTGGACAACACCTTTCCAAGGGGATACTTTCAACATGACTTTATCTCCAACTTGGTATTCGATGTCTTTTCATTTCCTATCAGCATAGCTCTTTTGTTGGCTACGGGCAGTTTCTAAACGTTGCTTAATTTGAACGATCTTTTCGGTAGTTTCGTGAATGATTTCAGGACCAGTTAAATGTATGTCCTCAAGTTCATCCCAACACAAAGGGGATCTACACTTCCGTCCATATAAACCTTCAAAAGGTGCAGCTTTAATACTGGAGTGATAACTGTTGTTGTAAGAAAATTCAACCAAAGGTAGATGTTTATCCCATCCTTTGCCGAAATTAATTGCACAAGCACGTAGCATATCCTCCATGGTTTGAATAGTCCGTTCACTTTGACCATCCGTTTGAGGATGATAAGCGGTACTCATGTCGAGTTGAGTTCCAAGAGCAGATTGTAGAGTTTTCTAGAATCTGGATACGAATCGACTGTCGCGATCAGAAATAATCGAGATAGGAACACCATGACGTGAGACAATTTCTTTAATATAAAGCTGTGATAATCTCTCCATCTTGTCGGTTTCCTTGATCGGTATGAAATGTGCAGATTTAGTAAGACGATAAACTACGACCCAAATAGTATCATTACCGTTCGAAGTCTTAGGTAACTTAGTAACGAAGTCCATAGTGATGCACTCCCACTTCCACTGCGGAATATCAGGTTGCGTCAATAGACTAGAAGGCTTTTGATGTTCGGCCTTGACCTTCAAACAAGTAAGACACTTACTAACATAAGTAGCAATGTCGGCTTTCATGTTAGGCTACCAGTAGAATTGCTTCACATCGTGATACATTTTACTGGAACCGGGATGAATAGAATATCTAGTCTTATGCGCTTCATCCAAGACTAATTCACGGAGATTACCAAAACGAGGAACCCAAATTCTGTTGCCAAAGTACCATGTACCATTAGCTTTCACTTGAAGTTGGTTCTCAAAACCAATAGGTCCTTCACCTTCGATAAGTGTCAGTTTGATAGCTTCCAATTGAGCTTCACAGATTCGTGATATAAGATTCGATTTGATTTTTAGATTTAGAGCACTAACACGTTTAACATCGTCTTTTCGACTAAGGGCATCGGCAACTACATTCGCCTTGCCAGGGTGATATTTCAGCTCACAGTGATAATCGTTCAATAACTCGAGCCATCGGCTTTGCCTCATGTTCAGCTGTTTTTGATCAAAGATGTGTCGAAGACTTTTATGATCAGTGTACACCATAAAATGGGTACCATACAAATAATGTCTCCATATCTTTAATGCAAATACCACGGCACCTAACTCAAGGTCATGTGTGGCATAGTTCTCTTCATGTTTCTTCAACTGCCTAGATGTGTAGGCAATAACCTTTTCTCGTTGCATCAAAACACAACCGAAGCCTTACTTCGAAGCATCGCAGTAAACAACAAAGTCGTCAGTACCTTCAGGTAAAGATAGAATCGGGGCTGTGGTTAATTTCTCCTTCAGAATCTTGAAAGCAGATTCCTGTTCTCTGGACCACTCAAACTTCTTCCCTTTTTGAGTTAGCTTCGTAAGAGGTTTAGCAATGAGAGAAAAATCTTTTATGAACCTTCGATAGTAACCGGCAAGTCCCAAAAATTGGCGAATATGCTTCGCAGTCTTTGGTATCTCCCAGTTCTGAATAGCATTAATCTTGGCTGGATCGACATGTATCCCGTCTTTATCAACAACATGTCCAAGGAATTTTACGGTTTTGAGCCAAAACTCGCACTTAGAAAATTTAGCATAAAGTTGTTCCTTTCGTAAGAGTTCAAGAATCATACGCAAATGTTGCTCATGTTCTTTCTCGCTCTTGGAATAGATCAAGATATCGTCAATGAACACAATAATGAATTTATCGAGGTAAGGCTTGCAGATACGATTCATAAGATCCATGAATACAGCAGGAGCATTGGTCAAACCAAAAGGCATGACACAGAATTCATAATGTCCATATCGAGTACGAAAAGCAGTCTTAGGAATATTGGATTCCTTGACTTGGAGTTGGTGATAACCAGATCTTAAATCAACCTTTGAATAGACGCTTGACCCTTGAAGTTGGTCAAATAGATCATCAATACGTGGCAATGGATAACTATTCTTGATAGTAAGCTTGTTAAGTTCGCGATAATCAATACACATCCTTAACGCACCATCCTTCTTCTTAACGAACAGAATAGGAGCTCCCCATGAGGACGAGCTTGGACGAATGAAACCTTTATCCAATAGTTCTTGGAGTTGGTTGGATAATTCCTTCATTTCGGAGGGTGCTAAATGATACGGAGCTTTAGCAATAGAAGCAGCACCGGAAGTTAAATCAATTTGAAATTCAACTTATCGAGGAGGTGGAAGACCAGGAAGATCTTCGGGAAACACATCAGGAAAGTCTTTAACCACTGGTACATCTTCAATACGCTTTTCCTTCGATTCCGTCATCTTAACGTGGGCTAGAATAGCTGGATAACCTTTCATAAGGTATTTACGAGCTTTAATATAGGAGATGATGTTGAGATTGGAACCACTCTTTTCACCTTGGATGATGAGAGTCTCTCCATTTCCCAATGGAACATTAACAGTTTTATCGTAACACATGATAGCAGCATGTAATGAACGTAACCAATCCATTCCAACTATGACATCAAAACTTCCGAGCTCGACCGGCAAAAGGTCTATCTTAAATTCCTTATCGGCTAAGATTAGGTTGCAATTTTTATAGATTTTATCGACTTGCATGACTTTTCCATTGGCTACTTCTACTAATCTTTTAGTTTCTAAGGGTTGAGGCTTTTTAGTAAATAGGGTACAAAAATCACTAGACACGTAACTTCTGTCGGCACCAGTATTGAATAAAATAGTTGCATAACAATTATTGACAAGATACGTACCCGTGATGACCTCATCCTCATCTCGAGCTTCAGCAGCAGTAATAACAAACACACGACCCTTCGCAGCAGTAGTATTAGCTCCAGTAGCGGGATTATCCTTCTTCTTAGGACAATTAGGACTAATGTGTCCCTTCTCTCCACAAGTATAACATGTAGGAGGAGCTTTAGCTCTAACAATAGCCTTATCCCTTGGAGGAGTCTTACACGTCTTAGCAACGTGTCCCACTTTCTTACACAATGAATAAACAGCAGTACATTGCCCTGGGTGATGCCTCTCACAAAGAATACAGAAAGGATAGGAACCCTTATAATTCGACTTTGTACCATCCGCAGGCTTCTTACTAACATTCTGAGTCGAACCTTGAGATGGCTCAAACTTCCTCTTACCATCATTACCCTTAGTTTCAACCTGCTTATTAGCCGACGCTCTTCTTCTCTTGGCCAACATCAGATTTTGTGCCATAAGTATCACAACATCCAGAGTAACCTTCTCGGCAGCTATAACATTCCCTTGAATATTCCTCGGGAAGACCTTCAATATACCGCTCAATTCTTCTAGCTTTGGTAGGAAACATCTCAGGACATAGAGTAGAAAGTTCAAGATAACGGTTGGTGTAGTTCTCAATATCAGTACCCTTGACCTTGAGTTCCCAGAACTCAGCTTCAAGTTTCTGAACTTGACTTCGAGGGCAGAATTTATTAATCATCATGCTTTTGAGTTCGTCCCATGGAATTGCATTAGCATTGTCAATTCCTACGGACTTGGCATGAGCAGACCACCAAGTTAAAGCATTACCATCCAGTGAGCTAGTGGCATACTTTACTCGATCGTCATCACCACAGTTGCAAATACGGAAAATAGATTCCATCTTCTCGAACCAGCGAACTAGTTCGACGGCTTCTTCATTTTCTTTGAACGCGGGAGGGTGACAGTTTGAAAAATCCTTGTAGGAACAAGGTTTCGGTTGAGGATTAACATTATTAGCTTGGGCATTGCCTTGTACGGCAGTGAGTAACGGTTGGAATTGCTCGGTAGTCAAAACAATATTGTTAACAGTAGGTGCAGCTGGACGAAGCATGATGTCACTACATAAGTGAACATAAGTCGGATAAGTTAACAAATTATAGGGTTGAGCAATTACAAGTATGAATAAGATAAAGTATTGATATCACATGATATATATAAAACACTTTATATTATTAAGGAACGAGGCATTAAATAAGCCTTTTAGTACACGATTCGGAAATAGAAATAGTTTTAAGGCATAGCCTTTACATAGATGGAAAATGGAAAAGATAACTAAAGAATATTAAGATTGAAATAGTCTTCATATTTCTTCTTCTCGTCCTCAAACTGCTTCATCACTTTTTCCATGTTATCCTTCACAAGTTTCTCTAGCCTTTCGGTTTGAGATTCGAGAGATTCTTTGCTAAACTTATCATATCGCTCATTCTTTCCTTTTTTCTTTTCGTAGAGGTACTCGAGATTGTCGTAAAGGTTGGTAACACGACTGTTAATGGCATTAGTGTCGTATTCCCTTAAGGCAAGTTGTTTGTATACTCGGCTTCTCTCCATTTTCATTCGGAAGTCAACATCCTCCTGGAGATGAGCAAGTGATTGCTTCCCCCAACGAGTGTTACATTCTTCCTCATACTTTAGCAGCCTCAATTCTTTTCTTAGTTCAACATTTTCCTCCACCAACTTCTTAATTTCGCGATCTTTCTCATCCATACGGACCTCCACTCTTGCCACATGGCGAAGCAAACCCTCCAAGTTTCTCTCGGTATTCTTTCGTAGGCTCATGATCTCATATTTAGCAGCATCATCATAAGAAGGAGTTCGAGCTCTCTTCCTTGATGGACCAGCTTCTTCATGACGTTTTCCTTTATCCTCGATTCTCGGAGTTGGATAATATTGAGGAGACCTTTGTGAATTTCGCAGAGTATTTGGGCTATAGTTTGGTGAAGCAGGACTGTAAGAAGGACTTCGAACAGGTCTTGATGTTATAGAGTGTCCAACACCTACTTTGGTAGTAGGGTTGTGAGCTGCCTTGTTAGGCTTGTTAACGCTTGAGCTTGACATCCTATCATTAGGAAAGAGACTTTGATTAGAATCTTTTAGTCAAGTTTAGGAAAGCATAAATGTTAAGATTATAGGGCAATCCTAAGTGCTTTAAAGTCTAAGGCAGGAAAGGTTATAGTTTCCTAGATTGCTAAGGCACCCTAGCGAGCAAATAAGGCACACATAAAAATGCAATCCTGATTCTCTATAATAGCCTGGTTATGCTCTGATACCAATCTATCACACCCCCAGTTAGGGCCTGGGCGAAATGTGACTTAATATCAAACAACCAACATATTATAATAAATGAGAACAATACTAAATGATAAAATCAAACTTTATTGAGAGTACGCAGCGAAAAATGATATGTCGTTACAAAGGAATAAAGTAAATGTTTAAATGCAATAGTAATAAATGCGATATCTCTTGATCCTATGTCCAAGTAGCATCACATAAGCTGTAAGTATAAGAGCTTGAATCAAACAGCACCTGAGACAAAACATGCTAAAGTGTCAACCAAAAAGGTTGAGTGAAGTACATAGGTTTAACAAAAGTTTGACCGTTATTTTAGACCACAAGATTTAGTTGTAAAGTTGATCTCCCGCAGGATCAAAAAGTTATGCCAATGCGTGATATTTAGACTAAACGTTCAAGTTTGCCCCAAGACAAGTTATCGTTTATACTTGTCGGTTTAATTTCATTATTAAGTAATACAAAGACTTAGTCAAATGTATTGGGGACGTTACTCCCGATAGGCCTACCCCCAATAATTAAGCATGCAAGCAGCAATTAAAAATATCACTGTAGGGACTTAGTCGGACATAGTCGGGTATAGCATAGTTTTAACAGTTGGTACTTGTGTCTAAATTGTAAAATGTAAAAAAACAGCATGTGTCTCACCCCAAGAAAAGTAAAAGTAAATAAGTTGCGCAATAGTAAGTGGGGCTATGAATTCACCTTAGTAAGTAGAGAGATGTGGTTATTCCTCGGAATAGAAAGTTGGACGAGTGAGCAGAAAAGTCAACCTATGACATTTAAGAGTATTTAAGTGTTTTTGCCCATGTTTAAGTAGATGTTTAAGTATGATAGTGTTTTAGGTATAGTTCGTTTTACTAAGTTTACATTCCTAGTAAGTTTCTATTTTTAGAAAGTTTCTACTTTTAGTAGGGTTCTTACTTTAGTAAGTTTCTATAATTTAGAAAGTTTCTACTTTTAAGAGTGTTTTTCCATTTTAGGATACTTGCCGTATTAGATAAGCTTCCAATCACCCCTTTCTCTTCGAATGGCCATTTCAGGTCTAGGGGCTTGAGCTATAGGACCCTTTAAATCGGAAATCCAAACCCTTCCACCTAGAGTTTCGTAGGAACCATTCGTCAAGAAAGTCCGAAGATCTATACATCTCTAATACATATCCCAAAATATTTTTATGTGCTACAATATAAGTAGTAAGTTATAGGTGCTAGTAATAGTAATAGTGTATACATGTTTATTAATAGTATAAATAGTATTAGGGTTTCATTAATTAGGGTTAGTTAATTAAAGTAGTAATTAATAACTATAGTTTAGTAATTAATGTCCCAGGGTTTAATAATTTAGGGTTTAGTAAATTAGGGTTTTATTTAATGTAGTAATGATTAGGGTTTTAATAATTAAAGTGGTATTAAATAATTAGGGTTAGGTTTAATGAATTAGGGTTTAATAATTAATTAGATTTAGGGTTTAAGTAATTAGAGTTTAGTATATATATATGTATATTTTCGTGTATATATATATATGTATATAAAAAATATATTTTTTACATGTATATATGTATATGTGTCGATATGTATATGTATATATATATATATATATATATATATATATATATATATATATATATATATATAGGTTTATTTTGTTTCCTTAATTAACCATAACAAATCTTCCATGTAATAACCTATGGTTTTAAGATCAAAGTTTCTTTCCCCTTTTTTTTTCTTCTAGTCGACATGCATATATATATATATATATATATATATATATATATATATATATATATATATATATATATATATATATATATATATATATATATATATATATATATATTTACATGTATAGATCTAGGTGTTTATGTATTTACTTATGTATAACAAGTTTATAATATGAATATGAATTAACAAAGATCAAAGTTTATGTAAATAGTTTAGGGTTTATGTTATACCTTTGAAGATTCGAAGATGACTAACGAAGAAAAGATGAACACGATGAAGATTGAAGATCAAAGCCTTGAAAAACTTGAAGAACACCTTGAAGATTCACGAAGAACACGAAGAACACTTGAAGATCACCTTGAAGATTGGTGGGGATTTCGATGGGGGGTGGTGGTATTTTCGGTTTTGGGCCGAAAATAAGAGAGAGAGGGAGAGATTTGGGAGAGAGTTGTAATTGTGATTTGGTACATAGAATGGGTTAGCCTAGGTCTCTATTTATAGGGAGGATAGGATTATTCTAGAATTAGGGTTTAATAAGGAATTACTTAGGGAACAAGTTGGCTTGGAAAAGGGGTCATGGGAGGGTGTCTTGGCCGAAAATTTTAGGGGTAAAAGGGTAATTTTACCCTCCCTAACATCAGCTAGGGTTTTAGGGTTAGGGTTTAACATTTTTCACTTTAAATCTTGCACTTTAATTTAGCTTCAATGGTTCCTTAATTATCCAAGTTTAATTATTTTTAATACATAAATTTTAAAGTTATTTATTTATTCACAAAAGTTTATTAACTTATTATTTTTATTAACTTGTCGATTAATGTACAAAGTTAATTATTATATTTTATAATTATTAACGCTTAACAATTATCGATTAAAGTTTAATTATTAAGGTTAATTATTTTGTTGAGCATTTAATAAGGAAAAGTATAGAATGAAAAAATGAGGGTCGTTATATGTAACTTTTGATTTGATTATTTTATGATATGATTTATGTGATCCTTGCAGCCTATATTATGTCAATGTGGAGATTCATGCCCAATTTTTTTTTACCTTAACTCTTGATTTTTTTATTCTTGAGGTGGATATGATGTTTTTGCAAGTAGAATGAAGAAGGCTATATTTTTGCAAGCTTCTTATATGGATAACACTTTTGGTGCAATATTATACAAGTATTATACTTTGCTCTTAAAGATTTAAAGATGGAGAGTTAAGTGAAGTTTTAATATTTGTAGGTTTTGGATTTGTTTGATCATGTTGTTTGTATTCATATTTGCAGTTGCTGCTGCTTCATCTACTGGCTTCTTGAAGGGTCTTGCTCATACCATACGTTCTCACTGCTATTTACCATCTTCTATTCTAAGCCGCTTATGACCGAAGGTATTTGCTTTAGTCCTATAGTGGTTCTTTTGTCATTGATCCCAGATGCTTTTGTAACATCCCAGGTAAACGTTCCCCGTAGCATGATATTGTCCGCTTTGCCCGTAGGCGCACGGATTTTTCTTGGCGACCAAACACGACGAGCACTTTCCCAGGAGGTCACCCATCCTGGTAATGCTCTCTCCTGAGCACGCTTAACTGCAGAGTTCTCATGGGATCTGCTGCGCTTGTGGTCCCAAAACGCGTCATGCTAGGAAAGGTCTCCACACCCTTATAAGGCATGCTTCGTTCCCCTCTCTAACCGATGTGGGACGGATGTAACACGGATGTTACAATCCTCCCCCTAATGGGACACATCGTCCTCGCTGTGCACGTTTGGCCCGGGGCCTGGCTCTGATACCATCTGTAATATCCCAAGTAACACGTTCACCGTAGCATGATATTGTCCGCTTTGCCCGTAGGCGCACGGATTTTTCTTGGCGACCAAACACGACGAGCACTTTCCCAGGAGGTCACCCATCCTGGTAGTGCTCTCGCCTGAGCACGCTTAACTGCAGAGTTCTCATGAGATCTGCTGCGCTTGTGGTCCCAAAACGCGTCATTCTAGGAAAGGTCTCCACACCCTTATAAGGCATGCTTCGTTCCCCTCTCCAACCGATGTGGGACGGATGTAACACGGATGTTACAGCTTTTGTTTTCAATTGTTGGTTTAAAGTTTCTTTTTTAATTATGATACTTTGTGTTGCAGTTTTTAATTTCACATTCCTTTCTATCACATCCTTTTAAGCGTGACGTACGATAGCGAAAAAACCTAACAACCCTAGACTCGCTACCAATTGTTGCATTCCTATTGATGTACATGTAAGTTCTAACACATTTTTATAGTTCTATACCATATATACCGAGCAAAAGATAATAACACACTCAACATTTGCAGGGAGACGCAATTCAAGCCAATATGAATGACAAACACACATAAAACATTGAAAACCTACTGGAAGCAAACTCAGCATACAAGATATCCAACTTCATCTGTGAAGTTACATAAAAGTGGGATCAAACTATATCCAACTTCATTTGCAAGAACATATTTTTTGCTATTATTATTGAACTACAAAGTTGGAAAATTATTCGTTGAATGTAGCGACTTTTAATTTGAAAATGCAAACAGCCAACAAAAACACCAACGGCATCACGAATCAACTAATGTAGGATTACCAGTAACTATATGTATTTATGCGTAACTATAGGTAACTTTATGTACTTCCAGGTTCATAAAACTTACCGTATGTAAATACTATATATGTGTGTGTAGTTATGATAATGCGTTTCAAAAACACCAAAATACTACGGCCGCAATGCGCGGTCAAATTTTTTTCTAGTTAATACTAACTGAATGAGTCAAGAAGTTAAAGAGGACAATAAGAAGCAGAAGATCAAGAAAGAAGTATCACGCAAAAAGGGGAGGGGAGGATAGGATCTCTAGCACGGTAAGTTTGTAGTGGATAAATTTGTAGCGACCCCGATAAATCATCAATTGACGGCGTCGACTACTTAGGTCCCATTGTGTGGTCATAGGTCTTTAACGTGACATTTGACCAAAGATATGTCGCATTCCTTTCAAAAATAAAGATTGTTTCGAAGTTTATAAGAATTGTTCATCCAAAAGTTACGTTACAAAGTTATAGTTACATGTGAAACCTATACGACACAGTTTTAAAAAAAGTCAAAAGACGCTCCATGAAATGCATGTATACTTGACATCCAATGCAAGTATCAAATAATGAGCGGAAGCATGTTTCACATATCGTTCAAAGACCTGGGAAAAACATAGAAATCTGTCAACGAAAACGTTGGTGAAATCATAGGTTTAAGTAAGTAAGTGAGCAAAAGTGAGCAAAAGTAAGTCGAACCACAAGATTTGCAACATTGATAAAATAATAGTACATTCTAAAAGTTAATATTCACGAGCACCCAATTATCAAGGCTTAACATTCCGTCCATTGAACCCCATCATAATAGTGCTAGAACAACACTGTGTCTCAAAAATATATTTCATCTGTGGACGGTAGCGAACCGTCCGAGATGAGGGTTTGTCAAACCCATATGGCCATACAACATAAGTTCACGCCTACACTTACACCCTGCAAGTGTAACTAATTATAATCAAATTGAGAATTTCGTTCTAAACTCGTATGTAAAATGTTTGTTTTCCGGTACTTGTGCTCACTTAGTTAAAAAGAAACGTTTATGTTTTCTCATCCCAAATACAAGTTCAAAAAAAGTAAAAGTGGGACTATGATCTCACCTGGAGTGCGAGAGTAAAAAGGTACTTCAATAAGTAACGTGCAAAGTACGAATGCTAGTCTTGACCTAAACAATTAGGGTTGTATCAATAACGGTAAACACGATCGGTCAAAGATGTTCAATTAGTCCTATGGCTCGTTACGACTCGATTATAAAGCATGTGAATCAAATTGTCAAGTTTCATGCAAGATACAAGTAAAGAATCATGTTAGAAAGATTGCATAATCATTTGTTTAAGTTTGACAAAAATTCAAACTTTGATCGGTCAAAGTCAACGAAAAAGTCAACACATTCGGGTCGGGTCCCGAACTATTTTTCTGAGGTTTTTATTCATGTATAAGCATGTTAGAACAAGTCTCATGTGAATCGGAGGTGCGTAGCATAGTAAACATTTTCCAAAAATGGACAAAGTTGGACAGTCTACTTTGGCGCGCCGCGCGGGTATATGGCGCGCCGCGCCATTACCTGTGCAGAGAAATCTGGCAGTTTTTAAGTTTTATGCACGAACCTAACTTCAAACAATCACCATTTATGACCCGCAAACAACCAAAACATGTATCTTATATCATCGGAAAGGTATTTTGACAAGGAACACAACTAACTATTTTTCATCAAGCGAAAACATCATTTACAATAACCGATTTCTCGCCAAGTGGTCATTCAAGGTCCATTTTCGAAGTTTCAAGTTCTTGAAATGCATTACATGATTCGGGAATCCAATCCACACATATGATATGCCGTTTCGAAGGTAATTACTCATGCAATACAACTAAACACTTACTAACAACATTTCATGGCATCCAAAGTGTCAAAAGTTCATTTCAAGTTCATCAAACCCTAATCAAAATTCACAAAAATCACAAATCATGTATTTGAAGTTTTCTTAATCAACCTACGCATCAAAACGAAGCTAGTGATACTAGTAACACAATTAAAACATGAACTTTAACAATTTAACAACATTTAATCTTCCAAAATCAAAGATTAAGCAAATCCATTTTTAAATGTTCAAACTAGTTACTCAAATCAACCAATCGAACAAACAAAACATATATTCATGTTATACACGAGCCATAGACACTAATTAACACTTTTATAATTCAAAAACATCAAGAACACAAAATCTTGTGATTTTAGAAAGTTACCCAAATGAGATGAAATTGGTATCAAGTCGAAGAGGATGAAGAGAGGATTCCAAATATGTAATTTGTTTTGTGAAACACTTGCTAGATCATGAATGGATGATGAATTCTTTGTTTGGAGAATTTAGAGAAAATGTGAAAGTATGAGAAGAAAATGAAAATGAAAATGAAAATAATGAATGGAGGAGGTGGTGTTTGACTCCTTTGACCTAGTCAAATCTTTGACACTTTGGCAAGTTTAGTCCCTCAAGTTTGTAATCGGGTGCGGGAATTAACCGAACGAATATTTTAAATTACACGAGAGAACGAGAGATGTTATAATCCAATGACGAAAATATTTTAAGAATGTAAGCTAATGGAGGATACGAATCGAGATACTGAGGATATTATTAAAATAAAAAGACGGGCGTTAAAATAATTTAACGGAAAAATGCGGGATGTTACATTACCCACACCTTAAAAGAAATTTCGTCCCGAAATTTAGTTGGAAGCAAATGTCGTTGTTTCTTACTCGAGACCTAGTGTTGTCAATGCTATGAATAAGTGAAGATACGTCCTTGGGCATTCCCACAAATTTTGACAGTCGAGATCTCAGTTTGTATTAAGACTTGGTTTTACGATCCACAATTTCAACCAGTTTCCCATGAAGGGGAGTTTGCCATCAATAGTAAGTTTATCTAGGAGAGTAGCACGTTCCTGTTCTGTAGGACACGTCTCTAAGTTTGTTTCATGGAACGTAGGGTAAACGGAAACTTAATTGAGTCGGAAGTTCTAAACGGTAGGAGCGGTTCCAATACGCCCCATGGTTTCAAAAGGATTAATATATTGCGGTTTTAACTTTACCTGATTCCCGAAACGGATTACACCTTCCCAAGGTGCGAGTTCTCAATATTACACGGTTACTGACTTGGGATTCGAGAGGTTTACGTCGAATATCGGTATAGCCCTTTTGGCAACTACGGGTCGTCTTGAGTCCTTCTCGGACTTGTACGATCTCAACTGTTATTTCTTGAATGAGTTCGGATCCGGTGATTTGCTTGCCACATGCTTTGGTCCAAAGAATAAGGGTATGACATTTGCGGTCATATAGGGTTTCGAAAGTGCGGCGTTAATACACGAATGGTAACTGCTGTGTGAGAGGAGACAACTAAAGGCAACAATACAAGTTTGTAACATGTCTTTCCAAGATGTGAAACGTACGTTTGTTTGGTCCGTTGGTTGTGGATGATACGTGGTACTCATGTTTAAACGTGTCTCTAAGGCTTCTTATAACACTAGAAGTGAAACGAGTATTGTGATCCGAGATAATCGACAATGGTACACCGTGTTGGAATAGAATTAAGATATGTTTGAACAAGTTAGTTAGGGTTTGAAAATGTTCGTTGGAACAAGTTCCTTATCGGCTACAGAGAACGTTTTCCAGGGCTATTCACCCTCGTGGTGAATACTAGTAATACATGATGAGTCTCTCTCTCCATTGAAAAAGTATATAAATGGTTTCCTTATACAAAAGTACAAGCGAAAGGACAGGAGTGGAATGAGAACTTAGAATAGGATGAGCTCACATCCTGAGGTAGCCATATCGCGCATCTAGTGGTCAAATGTTGAGACCTGGTGGGAAAACGAGATAGAACACGTAGTTGTATAGTTCGGGGTCGAGTAGTAGTTGTCCGTATCAGGAGCATGAGGACGATAAGTCAAAGAGAAAGGAAGTATCCTTGGGTTGTGTGTTATCTTGGGTCCCAGTAATATCAGACGGTCATAGTGAAATAACAGTGTTATGTAACGTGGTACGTGGTGATGAGAAGATTGATCGGATCCATAATTAAGTATTCCAATCGTTCGTGCAAAAATAACGAATTTCAGTTTCCTTGATTTCGAGTCGAGAGAGTATGCCTTTCTGGCGTTCAAGTAGAAATATTTCCATATTTGAATTTCATTGTGTTAAATGAATTTAGCTAGTAAGGTTGGTGTGAATAATCACGTTAAAAGTTCGGACACGGAGAGGTTTAGTCCTTTCCTGGGGGAGTTAACGGGGTTAAAGGACGAGTAACACGAGAAAAAGTCGAAAATGAATCTGCGGTGATAATCGGCGAGATCTAAGAATTTACGAGTACAAGTCAGAGTCGTGAGGGTTACCCGATTACGTGTGGTTCCAATTGCGAGATGTGTTGTAATGCCTTGACCACTAACAACATGGTCTAGAAAATTGACTTCGTTTATCCAAAATTCTCACTTGGAGAATTCGGTATAGAGTTGCTCTTTTCTCAAGAGTTCGAGCGTAAGACGGAGAAGTTGTTCGTTTTCTTCTTTACTTGAATAGGTTTAGAACATCAATTATAAGTATGGTGACGATTTTTGTCTAGATAAGTTTACAAACGCGGTTCAGGAGGCCTAGGAATACGGGCGGAGGCCTAAATAATCGAACGGTACTAAAAGAAATTTACAACTATCGTAGCGAGTTTTAAAAACGGGTTAGGAGACATCTTCTCCCTGATCCCTCAATTAATGATAATCGGAACAGAGGTTGGTTTGGAATATACGCGAGATTCATGTTAATAATCATGAGGTCATGGATACGAGGAAGAGGGTATCGGTTTTCACCTGAAAGTTACTTAGTTTCAAATGATCTATACATAATTGTAGGGAAACATTTCTCCTTAACGAATAGGTTTTGAGCTCCTTAGTTCTATAGGTGTCAAGTCACAATTCAAATTATCCACCCAATAAGTTTAACGTATATCCTCCGATAAAATTTATCGATACACAAAAAAAAATTTCGTTGGTCACTTAAATGGCGTAAGTAGTACCTAGGGAAAATGGTGGAGTGCAAGGAGTAGGCTCCTAGCCTTGGATACAAAACATTTATCGACATCCGAATTGAATAAACATGAAACATGAGAATTTCGAGAAGAAACATACCCGTGACTAGTTGTCATCTCGGGCTTCCTCGGTGTTAATGTTGAAGTCGCGTGCGTTGGGGTTGATTTTCTTCTTTGGGCATTCATTCCTAAAATGACCCGTTTGGCCACATGCGTAGCAAGTGACCGACTTTTGTGTGTTGGGTCCCTTTTGTGTGATGGGGGTGGCACTTCCACAATGTTTAGCCATATGACCCCTTCCTTTGCATCGGCAGCAAATTAGCTTGCCACATTCACCAAAGTAATGTTTGTAGCATCTGTTGCAAAAAGGCTTGTTACATTCACCAAAATGATATTTGTGGCACTTGTTACAATAAGGCAGGTACCCGGCGTAACCTTTCTTGCCGTCGGAGGTGAAAGACTTCTTGGTGAAGTTGTTGTTGTAGTTGCTCGATGGAGAGACTTCCCATTTTCTTTTGTTGTTACCCAGTTGGTCCTCAGCCGTTGGTGTCGGCGCTTCAATTTCATTCACCGTTTTTATAGATTGGCGGGCCATCGTTAAAGCCTCTTGTAGGTTGGCGGGTTTGGATGATACTACCTCGTGGTGAATGCTCTTTGGGAGGCCTTCCATGTAAAGTTCAACTCTTAGGGGTTCAGGAGTCATGATGTTCGGGCAACTTAAGGCTAGTTCGACAAACCGTTGATTATAAGCTTCAAGGTCATTCCCGACCGTTTTTAAATTCCTTAGCCTCTGTTCGAGCCTTTGAGTTTTGTCGCGCGGAAAGTATTCGGTGATCATTCTTTATCTTAATTCGGTCCAAGAGATTGTGTGGGCTTCATCGATACCTACCGATTGTACATGCGTGTTCCACCATGAGAGAGCAACACCGGTGAAAGTGAGGGTGGAGAATTTGACCTTATCTCGGTCTCGACAACCGCTTATGCTAAAAACGGATTCCGTTTGATCAAACCATCGGGTGAGAGCAACCGGTCCCCCGGTTCCATCGAAAGTGGGAGGATTGTACTTCATGAAGTTTTTGTAGGAGCAACCTTCGTTTGAATTACCGGCCCCACGATTGTTGTTGTTGGAAAAGTGATCGGCCACGGCCGCACCCACGGCAGTGGTTATCATTCGTTGAAGAGCTTGTTCTAGAGTTTCGAGAGGAGTATTGTGTTGACTTTGGTGAGCCATTGTTCCTTCATGACACAAGAATATCGTTGATTAGTATTCTTAACAATACTTATCGTGATATGGAATAATGATGAAGAGAAAAAAAAATTCTTGACTCGCCTTAAATTCTTTATGTCGTAATGTCGGAACGTTCATATGAGTCACCGTAATATAATCCCGGCAATTATATTACCCTGATTCATATGTGCACTCGACATTATTCTATAAAGTCAAGGTGGCGCGTCAATCAAATTAAACAACGAAAGATTTAGATGAAGCAAGAGTTAGTTATGAATAGAAACGTTCGAGTATAAATGCACAAATAGTCAAGTAATTCCTACTTCAAGTCTATATGCCGGTTGTAGTCTAGATTCACTAATGTACCCTATGACTTGGGGTTGACACCAATGAACTCTAAATCCCTACAACCAAAGCTCTGATACCACTTGTAGCGACCCCGACAAATCGTCAATTGACGGCGTCGACTACTTAGGTCCCATTGCGTGGTCATAGGTCTTTAACGTGACGTTTGACCAAAGATATGTCGCATTCCTTTCAAAAATAAAGATTGTTTCGAAGTTTACAAGAATTGTTCATCCAAAAGTTACGTTACAAAGTTATAGTTACATGTGAAACCTATGCGACACAGTTTTAAAGAAAGTCAAAAGACGCTCCATGAAATGCATGTATACTTGACATCCAATGCAAGTATCAAATAATGAGCGGAAGCATGTTTCACATATCGTTCAAAGACCTGAGAAAAACATAGAAATCTGTCAACGAAAACGTTGGTGAAATCATAGGTTTAAGTAAGTAAGTGAGTAAAAGTAAGTGAGCAAAAGTAAGTCGAACCACAAGATTTGCAACATTGATAAAATAATAGTACATTATAAAAGTTAATATTCACGAGCACCCAATTATCAAGGCTTAACATTCCGTCCGTTGAACCCCATCATAATAGTGCTAGAACAACGCTGTGTCTCGAAAATATATTTCATCTGTGGACGGTAGCGAACCGTCCGAGATGAGGGTTTGTCAAACCCACATGGCCGTACAACATAAGTTCACGCCTACACTTACACCCTGCAAGTGTAACTAATGATAATCGAATTGAGGATTTCGTTCTAAACTCGTATGTAAAATGTTTGTTTTCCGGTACTTGTGTTCACTTAGTTAAAAAGAAACGTTTATGTTTTCTCATCCCAAATACAAGTTCAAAAAAAGTAAAAGTGGGACTATGATCTCACCTGGAGTGCGAGAGTAAAAAGGTACTTCAACAAGTAACGTGCAAAGTACGAACGCTAGTCTTGACCTAAACAATTAGGGTTGTATCAATAACGGTAAACACGATCGGTCAAAGATGTTCAATTAGTCCTATGGCTCGTTACGACTCGATTATAAAGCATGTGAATCAAATTGTCAAGTTTCATGCAAGATACAAGTAAAGAATCATGTTAGAAAGATTGCATAATCATTTGTTTAAGTTTGACAAAAAGTCAAACTTTGGTCGGTCAAAGTCAACGAAAAAGTCAACACGTTCGGGTCGGGTCCCGAACTATTTTTCTGAGGTTTTTATTCATGTATAAGCATGTTAGAACAAGTCTCATGTGAATCGGAGGTGCGTAGCATAGCAAACATTTTCCAAAAATGGACAAAGTTGGACAGCCTACTTTGGCGCGCCGCGCGGGTATATGGCGCGCCGCGCCATTACCTGTGCAGAGAAATCTGGCAGTTTTTAAGTTTTATGCACGAACCTAACTTCAAACAATCACCATTTATGACCCGCAAACAACCAAAACATGTATCTTATATCATCGAAAAGGTATTTTGACAAGGAACACAACTAACTACTTTTCATCAAGCGAAAACATCATTTACAATAACCGATTTCTCTCCAAGTGGTCATTCAAGGTCCATTTTCAAAGTTTCAAGTTCTTGAAATGCATTACATGATTCGGGAATCCAATCCACACATATGATATGCCGTTTTGAAGGTAATTACTCATGCAATACAACTAAACACTTACTAACAACATTTCATGGCATCCAAAGTGTCAAAAGTTCATTTCAAGTTCATCAAACCCTAATCAAAATTCACAAAAACCACAAATCATGTATTTGAAGTTTTCTTAATCAACCTACGCATCAAAACGAAGCTAGTGATACTAGTAACACAATTAAAACATGAACTTTAACAATTTAACAACATTTAATCTTCCAAAATCAAAGATTAAGCAAACCCATTTTCTAGTGTTCAAACTAGTTACTCAAATCAACCAATCGAACAAACAAAACATATATTCATGTTATACACGAGCCATAGACACTAATTAACACTTTTATAATTCAAAAACATCAAGAACACAAAATCTAGTGATTTTAGTAAGTTACCCAAATGAGATGAAATTGGTATCAAGTCGAAGAGGATGAAGAGAGGATTCCAAATATGTAATTTATTTTGTGAAACACTTGCTAGATCATGAATGGATGATGAATTCTTTGTTTGGAGAATTTAGAGAAAATGTGAAAGTATGAGAAGAAAATGAAAATGAAAATGAAAATAATGAATGGAGGAGGTGGTGTTTGACTCCTTTGACCTAGTCAAATCTTTGACACTTTGGCAAGTTTAGTCCCTCAAGTTTGTAATCGGGTGCAGGAATTAACCGAACGAATATTTTAAATTACACGAGAGAACGAGAGATGTTATAATCCAATGACGAAAATATTTTAAGAATGTAAGCTAATGGAGGATACGAATCGAGATACTGAGGATATTATTAAAATAAAAAGACGGGCGTTAAAATAATTTAACGGAAATATGCGGGATGTTACATTACCCACACCTTAAAAGAAATTTCGTCCCGAAATTTAGTTGGAAGCAAATGTCGTTGTTTCTTACTCGAGACCTAGTGTTGTCAATGCTATGAATAAGTGAAGATACGTCCTTGGGCATTCCCACAAATTTTGACAGTCGAGATCTCAGTTTGTATTAAGACTTGGTTTTACGATCCACAATTTCAACCAGTTTCCCATGAAGGGGAGTTTGCCATCAATAGTACGTTTATCTAGGAGAGAGCACGTTCTTGTTCCGTAGGACACGTCTCTAAGTTTGTTGCATGGAACGTAGGGTAAACGGAAACTTAATTGAGTCGGAAGTTCTAAACGGTAGGAGCGGTTCCAATACGCCCCATGGTTTCAAAAGGATTAATATATCGCGGTTTTAACTTTACCTGATTCCCGAAACGGATTACACCTTCCCAAGGTGCGAGTTCTCAATATTACACGGTTACTGACTTGGGATTCGAGAGGTTTACGTCGAATATCAGTATAGCCCTTTTGGCGACTACGGGTCGTCTTGAGTCCTTCTCGGACTTGTACGATCTCAACTGTTATTTCTTGAATGAGTTCGGATCCGGTGATTTGCTTGCCACATGCTTTGGTCCAAAGAATAAGGGTATGACATTTGCGGTCATATAGGGTTTCGAAAGTGCGGCGTTAATACACGAATGGTAACTGCTGTGTGAGAGGAGACAACTAAAGGCAACAATACAAGTTTGTAACATGTCTTTCCAAGATGTGAAACGTACGTTTGTTTGGTCCGTTGGTTGTGGATGATACGTGGTACTCATGTTTAAACGTGTCTCTAAGGCTTCTTATAACACTAGAAGTGAAACGAGTATTGTGATCCGAGATAATCGACAATGGTACACCGTGTTGGAATAGAATTAAGATATGTTTGAACAAGTTAGTTAGGGTTTGAAAACGTTCGTTGGAACAAGTTCCTTATCGGCTACAGAGAACGTTTTCCAGGGCTATTCACCCTCGTGGTGAATACTAGTAATACATGATGAGTCTCTCTCTCCATTGAAAAAGTATATAAATGGTTTCCTTATACAAAAGTACAAGCGAAAGGACAGGAGTGGAATGAGAACTTAGAATAGGATGAGCTCACATCCTGAGGTAGCCATATCGCGCATCTAGTGGTCAAATGTTGAGACCTGGTGGGAAAACGAGATAGAACACGTAGTTGTATAGTTCGGGGTCGAGTAGTAGTTGTCCGTATCAGGAGCATGAGGACGATAAGTCAAAGAGAAAGGAAGCATCCTTGGGTTGTGTGTTATCTTGGGTCCCAGTAATATCAGACGGTCATAGTGAAATAACAGTGTTATGTAACGTGGTACGTGGTGATGAGAAGATTGATCGGATCCATAATTAAGTATTCCAATCGTTCGTGCAAAAATAACGAATTTCAGTTTCCTTGATTTCGAGTCGAGAGAGTATGCCTTTCGGACGTTCAAGTAGAAATATTTCCATATTTGAATTTCATTGTGTTAAATGAATTTAGCTAGTAAGGTTGGTGTGAATAATCGCGTTAAAAGTTCGGACACGGAGAGGTTTAGTCCTTTCCTGGGGGAGTTAACGGGGTTAAAGGACGAGTAACACGAGAAAAAGTCGAAAATGAATCTGCGGTGATAATCGGCGAGATCTAAGATTTTACGAGTACAAGTCAGAGTCGTGAGGGTTTCCCGATTACGTGTGGTTCCAATTGCGAGATGTGTTGTAATGCCTTGACCACTAACAACATGGTCTAGAAAATTGACTTCGTTTATCCAAAATTCTCACTTGGAGAATTCGGTATAGAGTTGCTCTTTTCTCAAGAGTTCGAGCGTAAGACGGAGAAGTTGTTCGTTTTCTTCTTTACTTGAATAGGTTTAGAACATCAATTATAAGTATGGTGACGATTTTTGTCTAGATAAGTTTACAAACGCGGTTCAGGAGGCCTAGGAATACGGGCGGAGGCCTAAATAATCGAACGGTACTAAAAGAAATTTACAACTATCGTAGCGAGTTTTAAAAACGGGTTAGGAGACATCTTCTCCCTGATCCCTCAATTAATGATAATCGGAACAGAGGTTGGTTTGGAATATACGCGAGATTCATGTAAATAATCATGAGGTCATGGATACGAGGAAGAGGGTATCGGTTTTCACCCGAAAGTTACTTAGTTTCAAATGATCTATACATAATTGTAGGGAAACATTTCTCCTTAACGAATAGGTTTTGAGCTCCTTAGTTCTATAGGTGTCAAGTCACAATTCAAATTATCCACCCAATAAGTTTAACGTATATCCTCCGATAAAATTTATCGATACACAAAAAAAAATTTCGTTGGTCACTTAAATGGCGTAAGTAGTACCTAGGGAAAATGGTGGAGTGCAAGGAGTAGGCTCCTAGCCTTGGATACAAAACATTTATCGACATCCGAATCGAATAAACATGAAACATGAGAATTTCGAGAAGAAACATACCCGTGACTAGTTGTCATCTCGGGCTTCCTCGGTGTTAATGTTGAAGTCGCGTGCGTTGGGGTTGATTTTCTTCTTTGGGCATTCATTCCTAAAATGACCCGTTTGGCCACATGCGTAGCAAGTGACCGACTTTTGTGTGTTGGGTCCCTTTTGTGTGATGGGGGTGGCACTTCCACAATGTTTAGCCATATGACCCCTTCCTTTGCATCGGCAGCAAATTAGCTTGCCACATTCACCAAAGTGATGTTTGTAGCATCTGTTGCAAAAAGGCTTGCTACATTCACCAAAATGATATTTGTGGCACTTGTTACAATAAGGCAGGTACCCGGCGTAACCTTTCTTGCCGTCGGAGGTGAAAGACTTCTTGGTGAAGTTGTTGTTGTAGTTGCTCGATGGAGAGACTTCCCATTTTCTTTTGTTGTTACCCAGTTGGTCCTCAGCCGTTGGTGTCGGCGCTTCAATTTCATTCACCGTTTTTATAGATTGGCGGGCCATCGTTAAAGCCTCTTGTAGGTTGGCGGGTTTGGATGATACTACCTCGTGGTGAATGCTCTTTGGGAGGCCTTCCATGTAAAGTTCAACTCTTAGGGGTTCAGGAGTCATGATGTTCGGGCAACTTAAGGCTAGTTCGACAAACCGTTGATTATAAGCTTCAAGGTCATTCCCGACTGTTTTTAAATTCCTTAGCCCCTGTTCGAGCCTTTGAGTTTTGTCGCGCGAAAAGTATTCGGTGATCATTCTTTATCTTAATTCGGTCCAAGAGAGTGTGTGGACTTCATCGATACCTATCGATTGTACATGCGTGTTCCACCATGAGAGAGCAACACCGGTGAAAGTGAGGGTGGAGAATTTGACTTTATCTCGGTCTCGACAACCGCTTATGCTAAAAACGGATTCCGTTTGATCAAACCATTGGGTGAGAGCAACCGGTCCCCCGGTTCCATCGAAAGTGGGAGGATTGTACTTCATGAAGTTTTTGTAGGAGCAACCTTCGTTTGAATTACCGGCCCCACGATTGTTGTTGTTGGAAAAGTGATCGGCCAAGGCCGCACCCACGGCGGTGGTTATCATTCGTTGAAGAGCTTGTTCTAGAGTTTCGAGAGGAGTATTGTGTTGACTTTGGTGAGCCATTGTTCCTTCATGACACAAGAATATCGTTGATTAGTATTCTTAACAATACTTATCGTGATATGGAATAATGATGAAGAGAAAAAAAAATTCTTGACTCGCCTTAAATTCTTTATGTCGTAATGTCGGAACGTTCATATGAGTCACCGTAATATAATCCCGGCAATTATATTACCCTGATTCATATGTGCACTCGACATTATTCTATAAAGTCAAGGTGGCGCGTCAATCAAATTAAACAACGAAAGATTTAGATGAAGCGAGAGTTAGTTATGAATAGAAACGTTCGAGTATAAATGCACAAATAGTCAAGTAATTCCTACTTCAAGTCTATATGCCGGTTGTAGTCTAGATTCACTAATGTACCCTATGACTCGGGGTTGACACCAATGAACTCTAAATCCCTACAACCAAAGCTCTGATACCACTTGTAGCGACCCCGACAAATCGTCAATTGACGACGTCGACTACTTAGGTCCCATTGCGTGGTCATAGGTCTTTAACGTGACGTTTGACCAAAGATATGTCGCATTCCTTTCAAAAATAAAGATTGTTTCGAAGTTTACAAGAATTGTTCATCCAAAAGTTACGTTACAAAGTTATAGTTACATGTGAAACCTATGCGACACAGTTTTAAAGAAAGTCAAAAGACGCTCCATGAAATGCATGTATACTTGACATCCAATGCAAGTATCAAATAATGAGCGGAAGCATGTTTCACATATCGTTCAAAGACCTGAGAAAAACATAGAAATCTGTCAACGAAAACGTTGGTGAAATCATAGGTTTAAGTAAGTAAGTGAGTAAAAGTAAGTGAGCAAAAGTAAGTCGAACCACAAGATTTGTAACATTGATAAAATAATAGTACATTCTAAAAGTTAATATTCACGAGCACCCAATTATCAAGGCTTAACATTCCGTCCGTTGAACCCCATCATAATAGTGCTAGAACAACACTGTGTCTCGAAAATATATTTCATCTGTGGACGGTAGCGAACCGTCCGAGATGAGGGTTTGTCAAACCCATATGGCCGTACAACATAAGTTCACGCCTACACTTACACCCTGCAAGTGTAACTAATGATAATCGAATTGAGGATTTCGTTCTAAACTCGTATGTAAAATGTTTGTTTTCCGGTACTTGTGTTCACTTAGTTAAAAAGAAACGTTTATGTTTTCTCATCCCAAATACAAGTTCAAAAAAAGTAAAAGTGGGACTATGATCTCACCTGGAGTGCGAGAGTAAAAAGGTACTTCAACAAGTAACGTGCAAAGTACGAACGCTAGTCTTGACCTAAACAATTAGGGTTGTATCAATAACGGTAAACACGATCGGTCAAAGATGTTCAATTAGTCCTATGGCTCGTTACGACTCGATTATAAAGCATGTGAATCAAATTGTCAAGTTTCATGCAAGATACAAGTAAAGAATCATGTTAGAAAGATTGCATAATCATTTGTTTAAGTTTGACAAAAAGTCAAACTTTGGTCGGTCAAAGTCAACGAAAAAGTCAACACGTTCGGGTCGGGTCCCGAACTATTTTTCTGAGGTTTTTATTCATGTATAAGCATGTTAGAACAAGTCTCATGTGAATCGGAGGTGCGTAGCATAGCAATCATTTTCCAAAAATGGACAAAGTTGGACAGCCTACTTTGGCGCGCCGCGCGGGTATATGGCGCGCCGCGCCATTACCTGTGCAGAGAAATCTGGCAGTTTTTAAGTTTTATGCACGAACCTAACTTCAAACAATCACCATTTATGACCCGCAAACAACCAAAACATGTATCTTATATCATCGAAAAGGTATTTTGACAAGGAACACAACTAACTACTTTTCATCAAGCGAAAACATCATTTACAATAACCGATTTCTCGCCAAGTGGTCATTCAAGGTCCATTTTCAAAGTTTCAAGTTCTTGAAATGCATTACATGATTCGGGAATCCAATCCACACATATGATATGCCATTTTGAAGGTAATTACTCATGCAATACAACTAAACACTTACTAACAACATTTCATGGCATCCAAAGTGTCAAAAGTTCATTTCAAGTTCATCAAACCCTAATCAAAATTCACAAAAATCACAAATCATGTATTTGAAGTTTTCTTAATCAACCTACGCATCAAAACGAAGCTAGTGATACTAGTAACACAATTAAAACATGAACTTTAACAATTTAACAACATTTAATCTTCCAAAATCAAAGATTAAGCAAACCCATTTTCAAGTGTTCAAACTAGTTACTCAAATCAACCAATCGAACAAACAAAACATATATTCATGTTATACACGAGCCATAGACACTAATTAACACTTTTATAATTCAAAAACATCAAGAACACAAAATCTAGTGATTTTAGTAAGTTACCCAAATGAGATGAAATTGGTATCAAGTCGAAGAGGATGAAGAGAGGATTCCAAATATGTAATTTGTTTTGTGAAACACTTGCTAGATCATGAATGGATGATGAATTCTTTGTTTGGAGAATTTAGAGAAAATGTGAAAGTATGGGAAGAAAATGAAAATAAAAATGAAAATAATGAATGGAGGAGGTGGTGTTTGACTCCTTTGACCTAGTCAAATCTTTAACACTTTGGCAAGTTTAGTCCCTCAAGTTTGTAATCGGGTGCGGGAATTAACCGAACGAATATTTTAAATTACACGAGAGAACGAGAGATGTTATAATCCAATGACGAAAATATTTTAAGAATGTAAGCTAATGGAGGATACGAATCGAGATACTGAGGATATTATTAAAATAAAAAGACGGGCGTTAAAATAATTTAACGAAAAAATGCGGGATGTTACAAAATTACATCGAAAAATAATTAATCTATATATTAATTACTATTCTTTTGTCCAAATTTATAATTTCACATGCTTAATGTACAACGGGCTCATAATCTATAAAATCTATGATACAATTTTGGGCCCGAAAGACAACAATGATTCCTTTACTATCTCAAAATAAGTAAAGTCAACCCATTCAGTTCAGATTCATCTTCAATCAAATTTCCACCATTGTTACACTCCTTAGCGCTTCCTTGTTTTCGACTTGATAATTAATTTTAATTTGAATGGCCGTTCAATGGCTTCTGGTTTGCCATGGGCTCGTAACCTTTTTAGTCGTCGTATCTTTTTTGTGCGGCCAATGGCCAATTTTTCAAGGCACTTTCATCAATCGCATTCATAACTTCCTTACTTTTGGTGCTTTCGATTACTTCCGGTATCAAAACCCTATTTTCTTTTTTCCTTTTTTGTTAAAATTTAGGATCTTTTTGTTTCTTAACTTCATAACTTCCAATAAAGTTGTTTACTTGATCAAATGCTTATACTCTCATAATCAAGTAGTATACTTTCAAAATTTGTTAAAATATGTATCTAATTAAGCAACACTATTAATTTATTTTAGGTGATCTGGTTGAATTATATGTTAATGATCTCAATTGTTTTAATTTGATGACTAATTGTATTAGTTCTGTCTTGATTGTTATAGTTTTTGAGTCTATGAAAAAAGGACACAAACCTTTATTATTGCTCACATTGTTTTTGTATTAATTCTTATTATGACACAGGCGTTTTGTTGATTTCGTCTTCGGATCTAGAGGTACCAATGCACTCTATCTTACGCAGTACTACTGCTGCGATCGACCAAACCCCATTTTACAGGTTTGTTGTTTCACAAAGCTTGTAAAATTTTCATATATTCTGTTTGACTGAATAGCATTATAGGTTTCATTCTTTTGATAGAAAACATGTTTGGGTGTCGAGCACTTGAGCAGTGGCTGCTCACACGTACCATAAGCTTTACTTTATGTATAAAAAATTTAAGAAGTTGAATTTTGTTTATGTCTCTGCTGTTGGTGGTATTCGATAAAGTTGGTTTAAGGTTTATGTAAAATAAGGTCTTCGAATACAACTCGTAAGAGCGTTTTTAGTCTAGTCATGGCTAGATATTGTCTAAAGTTATTATCATAATGTATGTGTCAACCCTTTCTACAATGGTGGATAGTATGTTGATCTGTATCGGTGAAGAAGCCTGTTTTTAGTTAAATAATATTGCAAGTATGAGTGATTCAAGGAAAGATATCGATTGCTTATTGGAGGTTTGGGCCATTAGGTAAATTTGATGAGTAAATTAACTTGTAAGTTTGATTTTAGTTAAGGCTGTATATAAACTATTATAGGAATTGAGAACTAACAGTGTTGCTTCAGTAAGGGCTTTTCTCAAACTAAAATAGATAGTAACTCGTGCGAGTAATATATCTCTGCTAAATTGTTGCACATATTAAAGTCGTTGCTTATGAAAGTTTAGCTGTTTGTTTTATTTTTTATTTCTAAAAATTTGTGTGATAACTGTGCAATTGGTTAATTCATGCACTCACCATCTACCTCGATACGGTCATTGGATGGCGTATTTGATAACTATACGGGTAATAGGCTTCTGTGAACCAATTTGCTAAGGAGAAATCTGTTGAATAATTTGGAATGGGATCTTATAATGCATTAGATGCTTTGAAAAAGATTGCAGGAATTAAAATAAACAACAGCTGAAAATCTTGCTAGTTACATACGAAAAAAGTCGGTGCCAAAAAGAATAAACGGTGGATTTTTGGAATGTTTCATTTTTTCTTCTTCCCTTTTCTTCGAATGTCCATTTCTTCATTTTATGTGATGTGAGGAATTCAGTTTCCCCCCCTTTACTTGCAGGCAATATACGTAGCGATAGTTGGTGGTACCTATTACTTGGTCGTGTACTCAACTTTTGAGTATATTCCTAATCATTATATGAGTGGATATCACAGGTATATATATATATATATATATATATATATATATATATATATATATATATATATATATATATATATATATATATCGTTACCTTCAGCTTATAAATATAAATGGTATAAGTATACTGATTTTCGTTGGACTCCATACAATGTTTGCAGATACACAAGCTTGTTGGCTGTTGGTATGGGCATATTACTTTTTCTGTTAACTAGTTTTTCTGATCCAGGAACTGTCAATGCTGAAAACGTATCTCGATATCTCTCTGTGTATCCTTATGACAACATAATTTATTCAGAGAAAGAATGTTCCACCTGCAAAATCCTTAAGTACGTACATTGTTTGTATTAGTAGTCTGTTTATGTTTATAAATTATGATTTATTTTATTATTATTTTTTTTTTTTTTTGGGAATACATGTGGATCTCTTTATTTACAAGAAGCTACAATTTTTCAAGTACATGTTGATTCTGGTCACAGTTTCATCTCTAACAGTCAAGCATGTAATCAAACAGTTGGCTAAAAAGGAAACATGTCAAACGGGTCAAAGATTACCCAAGGTTTATAAATGATGCATAAAACCTTTAAAATAATTGCAATGCAGAGTAGGATTATTTTTGAAACGGTATATTTTTCTGTAATTATTTTTGACACGTTGAAGATCTACATTATTTGTACAGAAGGTCTTTCGGGCCACTCCAACCCGCATTATATATAGTTGCCCATTTTGACCTCTTAATCTTCCTCACCACCCACTTTGCCACATCTAACTTTTTTTATTATAATTCTTTGTTACTGTTTTGTCATTCAGACCTGCCAGGTCAAAGCATTGCAGCATATGTGATCGCTGTGTTGCGCGATTCGATCATCATTGTGGATGGATGGTCAGATTACTCTCTGAAATCTTCTTATGTTTCTAACAGGAAGATTTAACAACCTCATCTTCCATATAGAATAATGTGCACTAATTATTATTATGTTTCTCATCATTTCAGAATAATTGCATTGGGGAGAAAAATACTCTATATTTTGTATCATTTCTTCTCTGGTGAGTGAATAGGGCTCATTTAATTAATTTAATTTAATTAATAATTAATGAATTATAATTATACTTGCTCAACTAGAAACAAGTAAATTTGACATGTATTCTTTGGTCTAAGCATGTAAATGCAACTTCAATGTGCAGGCATTTCTTTCTTTGTGTATATGGAACAGTTGCAATTGGTTTAGTTCTTGCTGGTCGGTTGAAAGAACTAGAAGTTGTATATATTTTAACAGGTACCATTTGTATTGTATTGTATTGTATTGTATTGTGTCCATAAATAAATAATATTAAAGATAATAATAATTCAATGGTAACGTTCATAAGGAAGTCATAATTTGAATCTGTTTATGTTTTATCAATGCAGTATATTATGGCATTGAAAATTCATTCCGGAGCTTGGCTCCACATGTTGTACAGGTTAGTGCTATAAATCTGAGTTACAAATATATGATTTTGTAACATTTTATCTATATTAATTAACATCTTTTACGTCCTGCAACAGTGGTTGATAAGCTCATACAACACTCAGATACTATTAATGGTATTCATGGCTATAGTTTCTCTGCTTCTATCTGGTTTCTTTGGGTACCATTTAAGCCTGTGTATCAGCAATACTACCACTAATGAAGTAAGCTTTGTTACCTTCACTTGTTCTTGTCATTGGTGACAATTTGGACCCATTTATCTAACAACGGCTTTGTTCCACTTGTGTTATGTCTCCGATAGATCGAGACATGCGTACTACCTCTTAATTAAATTATCTATACAACATCTTAAATTATAAGCTATTACTCCGTTCAAATTAATTTACTAAGTAATATTTTGTCATTATTTAAACCAATGGCAAAATAATGACAAGATATTTCTTAGTAGAAAAGTTGAATCAAGTAATATCTTGTACTTTTAAGAGGTTGTTTAAATAAGGATTTTTCTAATGAAGGGTTGTCATTAAGGGATTAGGACATGCAAGAAAGAATTGTACATTAATAAGTATCAACCACACTCTGGAAAATAACCACGCCATGTACCAGCATTAATTTTAATTTTTAATGACAATCCTATGGGTTGTCATTAGAAGAATCGATATCATTATAGTTACTTTTCTCGTGGTTCATATGTATCGATAAATGTAGACATGTTTAGTAAACCTTGAACATATCTGAATTCTTTACGGATGCAGACTTTCAAATGGCAAGAGTATGTAAGCTGGCAAAGGAAGGTGAAAGAAGCAAAAGCAAGTGCAGAAGCACTAAAAACTAGTTTAGCTGATTTGACCCAAGACACAACAAATAAGCCTCCTTCGCAGAGCAAATGGAAATCATTCTTTAAAAGATCTCATCTTGAAGATATTGAGATTATTAAGAACAATATTTATGATCACGGCTTCTTCCAAAATCTTTTTGAGATCATTTATCCACTTTCTTTGCGACGATCCTTTTCAACACATAAACAAAAAACAAGCTGAAGATGACAAGTCACCTCCTCACTTTTAGCACCTATTGTTTGTTTCATGCTCGCTCAAACAATTTGCATAGCTGGTTTTGTTAGCACGTATAATTGTATGGCAGTAATATGATAACCCAATATAAGTTTAAAGTTAGAGTAGTGTGCTCTTAAACAACATCATTCGTAACGAAAAAGTATCTAGCTTTTTGCAAGCATCTAGTATTTCCTTTTTAGCGTTACTCCGCTTTAACTTTTTGTTATACCCTTACAACACATTAATCATTAATTAGTTAAATAAAGATTAAAGATTAAAAGTATAAAACAAAACCCAAATTAACTTATAAATGGGTGAAATGTCAGAAACCACCAGCTTAAACCTCGTGATCTTCAAGCTTTTGGGTATGTTTGGCTAGTTAATATTTGGCAATACTAGCGTGTAGCTATTAGATTTTTATATGTATTTAGGTGTTTGACAGGATAAATGTTAAAATAAAGAGTTTAATGATAAAAAAGTTGAGTTTTTTTTCCTCAAACGCTACTTTAATTAGCTTTTAGTTTTTTTTTACCTTCCTTAAAAAGCTTTAAAAATCAAACGCGGCTTTTTACTTGGAGTTTTTTTCATAAAAGTCAGAAGTTAAAAGCTCATAAAAGCTTCAAAAAGTTTGTTGCTTCATTTTTGTAAGAAGCACCCTTGTTTCAATATCTTACAAAACAATATACCTTCAATGACATCTATGGTGAGCATTCATATAAACCAAACATTCCATTTAATGCATCACTAATTAAACCTTTATTCAGATCACTTTATTCAACTGCATTCACATTCACATTCACATTAATGATACCGCAACCTGCAGGTGCACCGCGAATGTATGCGGACAATCACTATTGTGCGTATGCGTGTTCTTGTGTGCGGTATGCGGCGTGCGAATGCCTTTGTTCCCGGTACGGCGGTTGCTTAGCTGTCAAGTAAATATCTTTTCCATAATTATATCCGTGATTCGGGGGAGTCAGTGATGGATGAGATTATGATGATCTGGGACGATTCAAGAATTAGGGTTTGCCTATAAATACAAACCCTGATCATCGTTTACCAGACAGAGCACATTACGTAACCATCGCATACGATACACATTACGAAAAACAGCATCATTCAGCATCTTTTCAAGGTTAACAGGCTAGTCTTTTGTAAGCTAGTACCTACGACCTTATTTGGGGCCTTCCGATCAGCGGCCGCTATCGAAGGTGGACTTAATCACTTGGTCACCCCGCCGACATCATCATGTCGGCCAGGGTTATTCACGGTAGCCGGACCGGAGAGCCACGTTCTAAGATCCTTAAACCCCTCTTTACATATTGAGCAGGCATATTAAACCCCTCGGTTAAAATATGCATGATCAAGTGGTGCTTTCATTGAGAGTCGAATTAATTCAAGACTGTTTAATTGCTTTTTCTTTTAAGGTTTTGAATTGTATGACTCGTTATTTACAAAATTTTTGAATTTTTTCTTTAACAGTATCATGACTTCCGAGGAATCATCGGAACATACCCAAACAGATGTTCAGAACGCACCGTCTGGTAGTCAACATACACCGGTTATGACTACGGAGGCCGCTACTCAGGCGGGATACACGATATACCCTCCACCTATATCCGGCGAACCCTTTCAGAGGTACAAGCCGATATATTCAGACGGGGTCACACCGCCAAGAGCAAACTCACCAGTCACAACCACGCGGCTGGACTTTTCGTCAGTGGATCCAAGGGTCATTTTTGCAGGCGTTGGCGGTGGAACAACGGGGCCGCATGTGGTTTGCTGCGGCCAGGTACCTATTTACAGTACCACTGTTTCAATACCTCTGCATACGCAGAGCATTCAGCAGAATTCGTCATTTACACCGTTGCAACCTTGGCAACCACCGCGCCCAGTTTCACAATTTTTAACTCCTGCGGATGCGCAGGCGTTACTTAATAGTTGGGGATTTGGGGTCATCCCAGATGCGAACTCTCATTGGGCGCCGATAACAGCGCAGCAGCAAAGCACAGCGCATACAGTTGGGCTTTTAAGTGTGTATCCTCAAGTTTCGCAGATATCTGCGCCACAGGTTTCGCTTCCTTTACAGCCACCTGTGTACTCTGCGTCTTCAAGTTATCCCTCTTTTCCAACGCAGCAGCCTTGGTCATATCCGCAGACGCAGGGTCAACCTTGGCAAAATGTTCAAGGGCAGGCAAATCTTGCAAGTCAATTCATGCAGGCCGCACCTCCCGATATGGTTCACTTATTTTCACAACCTGACTTTGTTCAGGACATGATGAAGCGTTTCTTTGCAAATTTGAAAGGGGATCCTGTTAAACCACCCTTCGAGCTACCGACTACCTTTGACAAGTTTCCTCCGCATATATCCGCGTACCCGTTTCCATCAGCACCAAAGATACCTAGCACGTTGGGTACTTACAATGGCCTGACCGATCCAGATGATTTTTTACAGCGCTTCGAAGGCGCAATGCGCACTCAAGGCTGGGTGGATCCGGTTGCGTGTCAGATATTTCCTATGACACTGCAGGGTATTGCTCGTGAGTGGTTTAATAAGTTGCCGGCGGGTAGTATTGCCGGGTTTATGGATCTGCGGACGAAGTTTTTACTGCAATATCAGAATCAGAGACCACGCAAGCGCACTCACATTGAATGCCATGACATCGTGCAGAAGCCCAAGGAATCTTTGGGCGAATTTCTCACAAGGTATACTAATGAGTGCCTGCGTATACCAGATCTCAAACCAGAGCAACAGATTTCCGGACTCATACATGGTATAAACTAAGAACGTCATCCAACACTGGTAAGGCGCCTGCGCCATACAGTCCCAACAACTTATGCCGAGGCGCTTAATGAATGCCACGACTATATGCGGAGTGGCGAAGATAATGACATTCCAACAGCTAGCTCACGCAACGAGAGAAAGGACGATGATGATCGTTCGCGCGATCAAGGTCGCGGTAACAACTCTCGTGGAAGGTATCCTAGCGGTGGTCCAATCAGGAATGATAAAGGGAAATCAAGTGGCAATTATCGAAACAATAATCAGCGCGGCATCAATAATCAGAACTATGCACTACTAAAAAGTTTGTCCAAAACGCCCAAGGAAATTTTGGCAACGGAGCCAGTATGCGCGACCTTCGCGGTTCCAACTCCGCTTACAGAATTTGGCAAGCGGGACAAAACAAAGTATTGTGAATTTCATGACGATTATGGTCACGACACCAATCGATGTAAAAATTTGATGGAACGGGTTCTGGAAGCGCTTCGCGCAGGCAAGTTGGATCATCTAAAACCACCTAAAAAGGACAAGGGAAAGGCCGCAGAAGAGGCTCCGAAGTCTAAGACTTTCGCGTGGCAGAAAGTTGACAAAGCAAAAAATGCCGACTTAACCATTAACATGGTTGACGCAGAGAAAATCAGCCAGCGGAGAAAGTACAACGATCATCAGGATTGGGAGCTTCTCCCGATCACTTTCCCTCCTGTAATGTCAATTGATTCTATTAATGAGCCCATTATCATCAAGTGTCGCATCCCCGATTGCGGAATCCAGGTTAAGCGCATGCATGTTGACACTGGCAGCGGTGTCGATATTATGTATGAGCATTGTTATCGTTTCCTTCCGGCAGAAGTCAAAGCGCAGTTACGTCAGCCTGATATTACGCTATCAGGGTTCTCTGAAGAAAACTCGTGGCCGCTAGGCCGAATAGAATTAATGATAGAGCTTGCGGATGACAGGAACCCGCAGATGATCAGGCGTGAATTGGTCGATTTTTATGTGGTTCGTTCAACTTCACGATATAATGCACTGCTAGGGAGAAACTTTATACGGCGTTTTAACATTATCCCATCGGTAGTGCATGGTTTGATTAAGTTTCCCACAGTAGGAGGCGTTGCCACAGTTGCGTCACATCAAGCAACCGAGCTGTGTGGCTCTGTCGCGTCTGTAAGCGCTCCTAGCGTAGGAGAGCAACTTGCAAACTGTGCAGTAATAGCAAATCGCTTGCATCCGGATAAGCGAATTAAAATCGGCGCAGGCTTGTCAGCCGAAACGAAGGGCAAGTTGCATGGAATACTGTCAGCTAACGCAGATATTTTCGCATGGTGCGAGTCAGACATGACAGGGGTTCCGCGGGATATTGCGGAGCATAAGTTAAACGTTAATCCATCATTGACACCCGTTAGGCAAAAGAAGCGGCATATGGCCCTAGACCGCAGTGATTGGTTGTGCGCAGAGGTGGACAGCCTTGTCAAAGCAGGCATTCTGCGGGAAGTGCGTTATCAGACATGGGTTGCAAATCCTGTGTTGGTAAAAAAGGCTGACGGTAACTGGAGGATGTGCGTTGATTTCAAAGATATCAATAAGGCATGTCCCAAGGACAATTACCCTCTCCCGGAGATAGACTGGAAGGTAGAATCACTATCGGGATTTAGGTACAAGTGTTTTCTGGACGCGTACAAGGGTTATCACCAAATCTTAATGGCTGCGGAGGATGAGGACAAGACTGCTTTTCATACGCCGCAGGGTATTTATTGTTACACGAAGATGCCTTTCGGTTTAAAGAATGCTGGCGCGACCTATCAGCGTGTAATTGACGCAGCATTCAAGCACCAAATCGGTAGAAATCTTGAAGCGTACGTCGACGACTTGGTAATTAAAAGTAACACCGAAGAAGACATGCTCGCAGACATCCTGGAAACGTTTGCATCTCTGCGCAGGATCAACATGAAGCTTAACCCGCTAAAATGTAGTTTTGGGGAAGAGGAAGGCAAGTTTTTAGGTCATGTGGTGACAGCGCGGGGTATCAAGGCCAATCCCAAAAAGATTGAGGCCATTGATAATTTGCCATCTCCGAAGACAAAGAAAGATGTGCAGAGTCTAACGGGGAAGCTTGCGGCTATCACACGGTTTCTGTCGAAAGCCGCAGAACGACAGTTGCCATTCTTCAATACTTTGAAAAATTGTTTGAAGAAAAAAGACTTCGTATGGACTCAGGAAGCGGAATCAGCCTTTCAGGAGATGAAAAAGGTGCTTGCAGAATTACCAACACTTACTGCGCCAGTATCAGGAGAAACGCTAACGCTGTACCTCGCGGCATCGAAGGAAGCTGTCAGCTCAGTCCTCATCGCGGATCGCGGAAAGGTAATCCATTAATTTACATGCTTTATTTATATCGCAGAAATTTAACGACTGAGGTTTTTCTCAGACGCAAATGTCGGTCTACTTCGTAAGCAAGACGCTGATGACATCAAGCGAAGTAAACTACTCACCAATAGAAAAGCTTGTATATGCGCTGGTCCATACGACGCGGCGTTTGCGCCGATATTTTCAAGCACATCCAATCGTGGTTCTAACTGATCAACCAATCAAACAGGTTGGTAAACGCCTACTTTGCGGCAATGACCGGGGTTACCGCATTGACTAACGCAATCATTTTTCTTTCAGGTGTTGTACAAGCCTGAGATTTCTGGCCGAATGGCTAAGTGGGCAGTTGAATTAGGTGAACATGAAATAAATTTTTCTTCGCGCAGTGCGGTTAAGGGTCAAATACTTGCTGATTACCTAGCAGAATTACCTGCGGAGGTCGAGGCATCAGCAGAACATCAGGATCCACCTGCACCAACTTTGTCACCATGGGAATTGTACACCGATGGTGCATGCAGCGCATCTGGTGCAGGTGCCGGTGTAATTTTAACAGGCCCGGATGGCGAAGAGCATACATACGCACTGCGGTTTAATTTTGCTGTTACAAACAACGAAGCAGAGTATGAGGCTCTGTTAGCAGGTATGCGCATTGCGCATAGGTTAAATGTTAAAATTTTGCACGCTTATGTGGATTCAAAGCTAGTATGCAGTCAAGTCAGCGGAGATTTCGAAGCGCATGACATAGCCATGCAGCAATATCTATCGCTTGTTCACAACCTCGCTGACCAGTTTGAAGCTTTTCAAATCTCCCACGTAATGCGGGGGCAAAATAAGAAAGCGGATGCGCTAAGCAAACTGGCTGCCTTGGCTTTTGATCATATGGGGAAGAAAGTTCTAATAGAAGAACTCAATGCGAAATCCATTGTTATGATGCCTTTAGTGGCACCAGTCGAGGAATCAAGCTCAACATGGATGACGCCCATCGTGGCTTTTCTGCGGGATGGCACTTCTCCTGCAGATTCTGCTGATGCAAAGAAAGTCCGCGTTAAGGCACCGCTGTATGCCCTTGAGGGTAACGTCCTATATCGAAAGAATTATTTGGGACCGCACTTAAGGTGCATTGGCCCGAAAGAGGCGGAGGTAGTTGTACGCGAGGTGCATGAGGGTGCATGCGCACTCCATTCGGGGCACAGGTCCATTGTGTCAAAAATAATGCGGCTAGGATATTATTGGCCCACCATGTACGCGGATACTGCGCGCATAGTTAAGCAATGTGAATCATGCCAAATACATGCACCTATTAGCAGAGCACCTGCGCATCCAATGATACCAGTCTCCTCACCGTGGCCATTCTGCAAATGGGCAATCGACATAGTCGGACCATTCCCAAAAGGCCGAGGTAATTTTATCATTTATTTTCTTAACATGTTACATCAGTACCTTACGCACATTCTGCACACGCAGGAAACATCAAATTCTTGATTGTCGCAATCGACTATTTCACAAAGTGGGTCGAAGCGAGACCGCTGGCAGCAATCTCAGGAAAAAGGGTTCGAAATTTTGTATGGGAAGACATCGTCTGTCGATTTGGTATACCAAACGAAATTGTTAGCGATAACGGTACGCAGTTCGCGGGTGACCCTTTCCGCAGCTGGTGCGCGGAGCTTAATATTAAGCAAACTTTTACATCTGTCGCGCATCCGCAGGCGAATGGCCAGTGCGAAGTCACCAACCGGGATATAGTAGCTGGAATCAAAGCTAGGTTGGGTCATGATCGCGTTGGTTGGGTGGTTGAACTACCGAAGGTTTTATGGGCGCATAGAACAACACCCAAAGCAAGCACTGGTGAGACCCCGTTCAGTTTGGTCTATGGATCAGAAGCTGTTGTACCCGCAGAAATTGGGGTACCAACGTTCCGCATACAAAATTTTGATGAGAAAAATAACTCTGAAGCTTTGCGGGAAAATCTTAATTTACTGGAGGAGCGCAGACTCTCTGCGGCTGTCAACGAAGCAAATAACAAGCAAAAAATCGCAAAGTACTATAATCAGCGTGTGCGTTCACGCTCTTACAAGTGCGGTGACTTGGTTTGGCGTCAAAACGACGCAAGTCATGCGGAGGATACTGGGAAGCTGGGCCCCCGTTGGGAAGGTCCATACAGGGTAGCGAAGGCAAACAATGCCGGGGCGTACCATCTCGAGACACTAGATGGAAAACCTGTTAAACGCACTTGGCATGCGACGTTATTGAAAAAATGTTATATGTAGCTAGGTGGACCTGATCACTCCAGTTTATTGTAGCACATTATTTTTTCTATGTATTTTTCGTCCGTTTGGATGTGTCGCGGTTGTAATTGTGATTAATGCCAATTAAATATTTACTCGCGCATACTTTTGTTGTTTAAATCTTTTTTGTATGCGGTTCCTGCCTACTTAAGGGGTGTCCTCTAGCCCCCGTACGGCAGAAGCCTGTTTGGTTACAAGGCTAGACGTTAACGGCAGGCAAAGGGAATTGGTTTTCCCCTAGCCAAGCGCCACGCAGACTAGATGGCTGCAAAGTCGACTTAAAAAATTACAAGCATTGGTTTGCTTGTGCGTAATTACTCTCGCATTGGTTTGCGTGAGGAACTCAAAGCATAAAAACATTGGCTTGTTTTTAGTTGCGTTGCTTACCATACAGCTATAGTGCACCTCTAGTACATGACAAAGCGATAACGCAGTAGCTTTCGAGTCTAAATTATTAAAGGGTAATTGTTAAAGTATTGTTTTATTTTACGCAGTAATACCCGCATACGCATGAGTTTTGGTTAACTATGCGCATGGGCATGCGGTTCACATTTTGTTTTGATTCGCGATATATAAACAAATACACACACTACGCATGCATATCAGGAATATATATACATCAAATTAAGTTGTTACATAAGAGGTAATTGTTTGTAACGCCTGCCCAACACGGGACTTAGGGCTGCAAAAATACAAATACCTGCCTAAGCATAGGACTTACGGCGCAATCCAACACTAATAATCCTCCTTTAAAAACCCATCGATTGACATGTTCGGGTCCGCAGCGAATGCGTTGATTAGGGGGATAGGGATGGACTTGATGGCTTCTTCCGCCTCCATTAACGCTGCAGCCGTTCCCTCTTTTAGCTTCTTTTGAACGATGTCGGGGAACGGCGGTGTTAGACCGCAAGCTTGGATTACCTCCTGCACAGCCTTGTTGATCTCGTGGTCCCTGACCGCATCAACGTAGGCATTGAACTTGTCGGACACAGGCTATGAGTCCATCACCTTTTGCGCAATGGTAGGGAGTGCGGTGCGCAGCTTCGCTAGATCCGCCTCTGCCAGCTCGCGGTTGGTAACCGCGTCATCCCTTTCCCTCGTAACTTTCTCAAGCTCCGAACGCAAACGTTCTGCATCCCCCTTCGCCTGCTCAACCGCACCAACCAGCTCACGGCTCTTTTTTCTTTCCTCAATCAGCGCGGCTTTGGTTTCATTCGCGGTCGACTCAACCGCCTTGCGCGCCTCCTCAGCAGCATCCCTATCCTTCTTGACCTGATCTACACCCGCCTGCAGAAGTCCCAGCTCTACCTCTTTGCGCAAAGCTAGCTGGTATATGCTGGAAGAGCGGCGGGCCTGATCCGCAAACATGCCGAAAAATACAAGGCCGTTTTGAATAAAGGCATTGTGTGCCTGGTTAAACGGTAGAGCGGCCAGTTGCTCGCGGAATTCGTCCGGAAAGATTTGCTGCAGGAACGCAGACTGCTCTGCGGCATTTTCTGCGGAAGACTGTGTGAGTTGGCTGAGGTTGGCAACGCGGAAGCTACCTTGCGGAGGAGTTGGTGTGGAATCGGAATCCACGTGTATTGTCTTATCCTTTGATGTGGCGGTAGCTTGGAGATCTGGGTTGACCCGCGGGGTGGACGGCTGCGTCTCCTCCACATGCTCTGCATATCAGTAAATAGTTATAACGTGAACTTTATTATGCGGTGAAGACGCAAGAAATGGACGCTTACCAGTGATGGGGGAAGTAGTTCTGCGGAGCGTGGCTCGATTGGAACAAAGTTATCGTTCCGCATGTCCTCCCTCTGTTTGGGAGTCATCTTCTTCTTCTGCTGAGCCGCAGAGGTCTCAGCTGCTTTGCGTTTGTTGCCGGATGCCGCCGGCGATTGCTCCACGTTTTCGCTTGTTTTCTCCTGCTCTAGCTGTACGTTCACATCTTGCTTGCGGAAGGAGATTCCCGCAATCTCTTCCGCAGTCAGCACCTTCTTCATCCTCATTTCTGCAAAGATACGCGCATGCGTTAGATAATGTACATACAAAAACAGTTTAGTACGCGATTATACTATTCCTACCCTTTCCATCCGGTCCGACTATGGCTGGGCGCACATCCTCCCATGGCCAGTGTGCGGATATCTTCCCTAGCCGCAGCATTACGTTCCCATATGATCGATGCACTAGCTGTGCGTTTGCACACTCCGCTAATAGTTTCCTTTCATCCTCATCCAGGGCGGGGGTCTTGTTTACATCCTTCTCCACCTTCTCGAACCATATCAACGTTTGCGGGAAGTTTGCACTCACCACAGTTTGGTCGACGAAAAAGAATGTCTCTTTCCAATTCCCCGCATTCGATTTTGGGGTCTTGGTGAAGTTTTGACGAGCGAAGAAGGTGAACCACGATTTGTGGTGGTGAGCTAGTCGGTATAAATGGCAAAACACCTTCACCAGGGGCACTTTCTTGAGTGCAACGCACCACATCTCGAACAAGACTATTTTTCCTATAGCGTAAGGGTGTAACTGACCTAATCCGACCTTAAAATGATCTAGCACGCCCAGGAAGAAATCAGTGGGAGGAACCCTAAAGTTGCCATGCTTAAAAGCATGTTCGTAAATAGCCACCTTTTTCTCCGGTGGCTCGTGGGCTCGCTGATTGGACAAAGGGGGCACCGGATTGTACTTGGCTAAGGGAGGAAACTGTTTCACTAAGTAATCTATGTGCTTCTGCTCTATAACAGACTCTACGCTATCTACATACGTCTCGTTAGCTTTAGTCATTTTCTAGGAGTAATCGGATGAATACTAACCTTTAAATGGTGGCCGGAATGTTCGATTTTTGATCGGAATTCAAATTGGCAGCGTAACGAGGAAGCTTGAAGCAGGGAAGTGGAAATGAGCTGCGAAATGGAGTATTTATAGGGCAGATTGGATGGAGTGGTGTGATCGTGGCTGTACACGTGTTATGCAATCGACGGCCAGCACTTTATTTGTGCGCGTGGATGCCAGTTGGGTATGATTACATGTGCGCGCGTGGTTGGCACGCGCCTGACACATTGCCACTTTATGTCATGTCCGCCGAATGGGCTTCTGCGATTGTGACAGGCATTTAATGGCATCGAGGCGCACGCGGAATATTAAATGCTAGCCGTTATCTTGTTTTTTCTTTCGCTTAATAGTTTGATATCATACGCCTCGTGCCATATAACATCAAACTGGGGGGACATAATGATACCGCAACCCGCAGGTGCACCGCGAATGTATGCGGACAATCACTATTGTGCGTATGCGTGTTCTTGTGTGCGGTATGCGGCGTGCGAATGCCTTTGTTCCCGGTACGGCGGTTGCTTAGCTGTCAAGTAAATATCTTTTCCATAATTATATCCGTGATTCGGGGGAGTCAGTGATGGATGAGATTATGATGATCTGGGACGATTCAAGAATTAGGGTTTGCCTATAAATACAAACCCTGATCATCGTTTACCAGACAGAGCACATTACGTAACCATCGCATACGATACACATTACGAAAAACAGCATCATTCAGCATCTTTTCAAGGTTAACAGGTTAGTCTTTTGTAAGCTAGTACCTACGACCTTATTTGGGGCCTTCCGATCAGCGGCCGCTATCGAAGGTGGACTTAATCACTTGGCCACCCCGCCGACATCATCATGTCGGCCAGGGTTATTCACGGTAGCCGGACCGGAGAGCCACGTTCTAAGATCCTTAAACCCCTCTTTACATATTGAGCAGGCATATTAAACCCCTCGGTTAAAATATGCATGATCACACATGGTGTTCTATAAATATCTTGTGATGAAAAACAGTTTATACTCTGTTTTGAATGATAGAATACGATGAAGACAGGATTCTGATCATATAGTTGAAGTGTTATTAAGTAGAGGACTGGGCTTTGATGTTTTCAAATACTTGTTCTGCAATAATGGCTACATTACCATCAGCTTTTATGATCTCCAAGTCAGCCTTATGATAAAATCCAGTACCTCTTAATGCATCTGATATGTAAGCATCAAACCCGCTTGCAATTCCTGTTTCCGCTTTAGCACCATAAACCAACCTCTGCAAAATATTTAATAACTGTAAAATTGGCAAATACTTGATATCACGTCAGCTATATTTAATATGCTAACAGCGTACAAATTCTTGCATTTGACATGTCAAAAAAGCAATCCTTGACCAAAATATGTTCTTACAGTCAGTCTCTCGTAAAACTATACAATAAGTTTAAAATTACTCAAGATGTGGTTAATAACCAAGAAAACAAAGTTTTGTTAGTTCATTAGGGATTAAGTAGTATGGAATAGTTGAAGTCAAATTTGACAATATATTCAACTATTTTCCAAACAGTGATCCTTGTAAAAGATTTTTTATAAAATACAGTACATGTAAGCAATTAGCCATAACACTCTCATATAGATTTTACGCCAAGTTTAACACAGATTTTTGTCAAATTCATTTTTATCTTTGGGTATTTACTCTACTGACTCAATTATGTGGAAAGCATATGTCATCAAGGTGGTTGGGTGGACTGGTTTCAGTGAGGGGTCAAAATCGGTTCGGTTTGATACACGCCACTTTTAGTATGGATTAAAAAAAGGCAGGTTGGGATTGTGTTGGCCGCGATAACCTTTTTTTAACAAATAATAGTAAGGGTGTTAATTAGCTATTATAACAAAAACAATATACTTGCAATAAATCAATTTTAAAAGGTTTTTTGCAGAAAGAAAAAAAAAAAAAAAAAAAAAAGACTTTACAAAGTTTCAACTTGTTCGACTAACCTAAACCGTCCTCTTAAGCTTACTTTTCTGATTTCACATGTTTGAGGTAAAACACGCTCAATATCGACCCATTCGTAAGTAAATGGGTCGAGCTTAAAAAAAAAATTATAGTACATGGAATGAAAGTGTTAGAAGGGAAAGGGATGAAAGCAGAACCTTGATTCCTGAAGCCTGAATAGCAGTAAAGCACATTTCACATGGCTCACAGGATGCATATATTTCACAGTCAGGAAGCTCGATTTGGTTCAGTTTTTTACATGCCTGAAATATGTGGTGGTGTTATAACTAACTAACTAACTAACATTTACAGTCAATATAGTACTTGGAGCTTGATAATATATGTATATGGTTGTATAAATGAAAAACGGTGCAAGTGTGTAACCTCTCTTATAGCTACAACTTCAGCATGTGCAGTTGGGTCAATATGTTTTAGCATCATGTTATGACAACTTACAACAATTTCATCATTGCAAACAATAACTGCACCAAAAGGACCTCCCTCGCCATATTCTACTGCCTTATATGCTTCTTCCACAGCTTTTGTCAAGTATTTATCATCTCTGTCTTGTAAAACTGCTCAAAATAAACACTTATATACTTCACCAACTATCACACTAACAACAACAAGTAGTGGAGGCAATATGGGCGGGTCAGACGCATTGCCAAAGATTATACAGTTTATATGTACGAGCCAAAACAGGTTAATGTGGGTTGACCCGAAAACTTTTGAATACTAGTTAAATATGAGTGCCTATAAACAAAAGATTATATAAGTATCAATCAATATTTGAAAATTATATGACATATGATGCTGCATTCCTAATGCACTTTCTATGACTTTTGTTTACTTTGACTCATTTCATCATTTCTTATACAACAACAACAACAACAATACTCAATCCCACTAATATGATAGTAAAACATTACCCATATAGACCCACGAATCAAACCACTTATTGGTAAATGGATCGAGATTGCAACCCTACAAACGGCCACTCCTCATCATAGGAGGAGCATACAATTGTTTGACAACATTCAAATATCAAAGCTAAATCAAAGAATTGAATCCATAATGGATGACACATGTCAGCTGAACTTTTGTACAAACAACCGTGTCATATGAAAATTAGGGATCGAAACTATTTAGTGAATCTTTAGCACATCATTGATCGACTTAGATTAAATTTTTTTTCTTTTTAAAAGATTATAGAAGAATCCAATTAAAGATCAATGAAATATATGAAAGTGAACAAGCAGATTCAAACAAACTTAACAATCAGATGGAGACAATTAGACAAATCAATATAACTTGAAGATCGGACATAATTTATAAATACAGTTACAGTATTAGTTAATGGTATGATCGAAAGTATATTTAAAGTAAAAAGGAGTGAAGTACGTACTGTTAGCTTCTTCCATGAAGATATTAAAAGTAGATGAACGAGTAATGTGGTGGTGGTGGTGCTGCTGCTTTTGCTGTGTTAGTTGAACAATGAACAAATGATACATAAAGTTTGATTTGATGCTAAAAGAGACAACACGTGCCATTACTTAGTTTATGAACAGGAGAAATGTCTGTGATGATTTTTAGCAACTTTCGATGGTAATGTCAACATCGTTGTGAATTGAGTTTCCTCCTAACGCGTGTGTGGTGACAAATGAGAGCATTCGATATTGATATCTCGATTAAAAAAAAAAATTCTAACAAATTTATTATTATTAGTTTATAACTCGCGGTATCGCGAGACTTAAACATGATGATTAATATTACTATGTAAGTACTATATCTATATGAATAAAAGTACACCTGAAGTTAAAATACAATGAAATTATTGTGTAATTATATACCTGGACATGATATAAAAAAATACGTGTAAAATAAACCTCCAAAATAATATGAATTTTACTAAAAAGATAAAACAGTCTCGATTTTAAAAAAAAGATCTCCAAATCTTGCTACTTAACGTCGTGGTATCTTAAAATAATCATTTATGACGACCTTGATCATCTTAGTTTATATATTAAAATGTATAAACTATAAGAATCAATTATACTACGTAATTATTTTTAAGTGTCAAGAGATGGCACCCGCAAGCGATCGGCCGAAACTGAGACCTTATATCTTCAAGTCGGCAACCAAAAAAACCCACATATTAAAAAAATATACTACAAATCTAACACAACAGCAAAAAACTAAGAAATATATATATAAACGATTTAATCTTAATATAATAATATTAATCATCATCATCATCAGTATTATTATTATTATTATTGTTGTTGTTGTGGTTATTATTATTATTATTATTATTATTATTATTATTATTATTATTATTATAAACTTAAAAATATTAAAACTTATAAAAAATTAGTGGGAAGCCTAGAGACAATCTGGGCCCCTACACCTCTAGCAATAGCAAAACCTATCCTAGTAAAAATATGAGCAGCAGCACCGGCACCAATATCTTGCGTCATCGAACTCTTCTGAACCCGCTTTAGCAAAGAAACAGCATCCTTTTCTAATTCCCCAAGGGAAGAAAATGAGAAAGGAATGAAACCATAACCAATCGCATGACAGCTAGATTCGTACTTGACCCGCTTCCGACGAGCCGCATCAACCACAGCACGTCCAGGGACAAAGTCAGAAAGCCCAGACTGTGTCAAAGGAGAAGACCCTGTCAAGTCAACACAAACATCGCGACCACAATCCCAGGAATAAAGTAACACATCTGCAGGTCTGAGGGCCCTGTCGTTCCCTCCAGACAACCCAATGTCAACCTCCTTTCTCGTTGAAATCCCAGATCGATAACAAACATCAACAAGGGAATCCCGAACAACATTATGTCAATGCTTAATACCCACCATACCAGCACAAGACACCGCGTGATCCCCGAAAATATCCCCAGTAAAAATCCTTGAACAGGCAGAGCATGCCGTCGAGATAGAGAACAATGGAACACCCAACCGGTAGCACAACACACATCGGTAAGTCTTTGCGTTCATCGTCTGACCCAACCCCAAAATAGGGACGGCCCTTAGCCAAGCAGAGGTGTGATCACCCTGCTGCGATTTCCATAAGGCTGATTGTCGGGGAGATAATGAAAAAGTGGATTCTGCAGAAGCGGTAACCTTTGTGAAATAAACATCTGCCAATTTCTTCATGAGTATGGGGGCAGCGACCTCACTCTGATTACCTAAAATATCAAACCCAGCCGTTTTATTAAACAGACCCAATGCATCTTCAAAAGCACGACCAAGACCAACAATACCCGCATGACGTAGGAGCTTGGTCTGCAACCCAGCAGACTGTAATCGAGAAGCCAGAAAAGCATAATGACGAACACCTCCCGCAGAATAAACACCAAGCCCTCCAAATGCAAATGGCAAGGTGGTAAGCCGCCACTGCCAATCACCAAACCCAGGCCCTGAAGCAGTAACAATACGCTCCAAGGAAGATCGAAGGGTGTGATGACCCGGGAATTTCCGACCAAATTTAAACTTGAATCTTATTTGATTTCGATACGATAAGCAAAGTCTGTAATATTAAGTCTCGAAATTTTTGAACTGTTTTATGAAATCAAGTGACCTTGACTATTACCGATGATTCACGAACCTTTGAATTGTAAATACAAATATATATATATATATATATATATATATATATATATATATATATATATATATATAAATGATTATATATGTAAATAACTACATATAATAAATGAGATATATTAATGAACTATTTGGTGATTAAAGATAATTTAAAACAACTAAAACTTGTTATTTTAAATATATAGAGTATATTGAAAATAAATGAATTTGAATATAATTTGTTAACGTTAACAAAGTAGTTAATGTATAATGTTATACCCTGAGATTATTTGTTCAATATATATATAATTAATACATTTATTTACTAGATATTTAAAACGTAATTAATTGTGTAGTGGTTGGTGTATCTAGATATATATTTATACATACAAATGATTGGGGTACATAATTATTGATTGTATGTATATTGATATATATATATATATATATATATATATATATATATATATATATATATATATATATATATATATATATATATATAATTATTAAATATTCAATGTATGATATTATATATTATGATATTACATAAGTAATAAAAAGTAATATTAATATATGTAAATACAAGTTAAAATATAGTGATTATACTAATACTTCTATGACTATTTTCATTAATATTAAAAAGCAGTATTACTAATATATATCATATAAGTATTTAGTATACATAATTAATAATACGTAATATCTATATATATTTACAAACTAAAATGTAGTTGTTGTATTATTAAAATAAATATTAATGTTAATATTAATATCAGTACTATTATAATTAGTAATAAAAAAAATTATGATATTAGTTATTATTAAGATTATCATTTTCATTATCTTTATAATTACCATTATCATTAAAATCATTATTAATATTTCAAACAGTAATATAAATATAATGCAAATTATTGTTATTATCATTAATGATATCATATTTAAAAGTATTATTAACAATTATTTTATTATCAGTGTGGTTAGGATTATTATTAACTATTATTATTATAAATTATTATTATTATTAATATTAATGCTATTATTATTAGAAAATAATACATTTTATAATTATTAACATTAATAATATGATTATTGTCATTTTTATTATTATTAGTATCATTAATAACTATTATTATTATTAATATAACTTTAATAGTACTATTATATTTATTAATTATTAAAATGTATTAAATAAGCTATAAATCAAGAAAATTGTAATAATTCAGTTACATGTTGTAATCAAACTGTACGTAAATCTTGTTTCTGTCTCTAATATTATTCTCAATCCAATTCAATCACAGATATAACAAGAATCTGTCACAATCAAATTTTACTTTTCTTAATTTCGTGTTATTTTTCTTCTGCTCGTACGAATGTCTCAATCCAGCTCAATACGAACAAATTTGAATCAATTATAAGTATTATACTTCGATCATTTACACAGACATATTCCATTTTCACTTCAATTCAAGAATTAAATAGAAAATTGCCATAAAAACCGATGAACATCTCTGTTCTTGACCACGAATGGTAGTAATTAGATTTCAAGTATTTTCTCAAAAACTAAAAATGCAGAAACATTTATATTCATCTCGTGAATCTTTCTGCAAATTTATAGTTTCCAATTCCTCTTAACGAATTATAATTTTGAAGTCAAAGTTTATGATTTAAAAAGTCAAACATTATCCTTTGATCGAATTATAGTTCTGTGATATGATTTCAGTCCAATTAACGATTTCAAAAGTTTGTAGGAGTGATTTGAAACACCTTTCGTGTTATAACCTTTTCCTATAACGTACCAAATATCAAAATCAATTTTTTTTTTGTGAACCGCGAAGAACAACTAGTCTGTATTTTTTTTTTTTTTTAATTGAATAAAGAGTTCATTACAGGTTGTTTACTTTTATTATTAAATTTCAAGTTTTTAAAACGACCCTCTATTCGTTATCTGTTAAGAGTGGAGTTCTCTGATTGATTAATTGATGTGAAGAAGAAGAAAGTATAGGAACAAGATAAAACGGGTTTTAATAAATTCATAGGGAAATTAAAGCAGAAAAGATAAAATGGAAGAATGGCTGAGTACTTGGTCGGGTTTCGAGAGGTCTCGGGTTCGAACCCTGGCAGGGTCATTATATTTCTTTTTGGGCGAATTTTTGAGGTAGTTTTCTATTATTATTATTATTATTATTATTATTATTATTATTATTATTATTATTATTATTATTATTATTATTATTATTATTATTATTATTATTATAAACTTTATTAAGCAAAATACAAAAGATATTAATTAATGTATAAATATATTTTTTTATTTATCATATATAAACTTTAATATACATTTTTGTTATTAATGTTAAATAATAGTTATATAAAACATATAAACTAAATATATTAAATTTATCTAAATAATATATAGTATAACAAGTATATTAATAATAGCAATATATATATATATATATATATATATATATATATATATATATATATATATATATATATATATATATATATATATATATATATATATATATAGTTGCTCGATTACGATTATATGTTTTAATATATATATATATATATATATATATATATATATATATATATATATATATATATATATATATATATATATATATATATATATATATATAAATAAATGATATAGGTTCGTGAATCCAAGGCCAACCCTACATTTGTTCGATGTTGTTGTATGTATTTTTACTACAAAATACAATAGGTGAGTTTCATTTGCTCCCTTTTTACTCATTACATTTTTGGGCTGAGAATACATGCAAATGATTTATTAACCGTTTTACAATATTTATATGCGTGAGTTTCATTTGCCTTTTTACCCTTTATATTTTTGGGCTGATGAAAGGACCCGTTCATATACATTATAAACGATTCACAATAGTTGATTACATCGCGAGGTATTTGACCTCTATATGATACGTTTTACAAACATTGCATTCGTTTTTAAAAGACAAACTTTCTTTACATCAAAAATTGACGGCATGCATACCATTTCATATTACATCCAACTATAATTGACTTAATATTAATCTTGATGAACTCAACGACTCGAATGCAACGTTTTTCAAAGTATGTCTTGAATGACTCCAAGTAATATCCTTAAAATGAGCTAATGCACAGCGGAAGATTTCTTTAATACCTGAGAATAAACATGCTTTAAAGTGTCAACCAAAAGGTTGGTGAGTTCATTAGTTTATCATAATCCATCATTTCCGTAATAGTAATAGACCACAAGATTTCAGTTTCTATAAATATCCGTACACTCGCAAGTGTATAAAAGTATTCTATAAGTTGTAGGCACCCGGTAACAAGCCTTAACGTTCATGTTTTACCATCTGAAGTACACCAGATCAGGTGTGTTTAAAATAACCTCGAAGTACTAAAGCATCCCATAGTCAGGATGGGGTTTGTCAGACCCAATAGATCTATCTTTAGGATTCGCGCCTACCGTACATAGACAAGTAGTTTAATGTTACCAAGCTAAGGGTATATTTCTGGTTTAAACCCACGTAGAATTAGTTTTAGTACTTGTGCCTATTTCGTAAAACATTTATAAAAACAGCGCATGTATTCTCAGTCCCAAAAATATATATAAAAGGGAGCAAATGAAACTCACAATACTGTATTTCGTAGCAATTATGTATATGACGGCACTGAACAAGTGCAGGGTTTGTCTCGGATTCATGAACCTATATTAAGTATATATATTTATATGTTGGTCAATATCTGTCTAACAATTTAGGTCAAGTCGTAGTGTATCACAATCCTAATGCTCGAGACCGAGATGCAAAAGTCAACAAAAGTCAACTTGACCCAAAATGACTTTCAAAATCTATACATGTTTATTATATAACTTATATATAGTAGTTTTATATATATAAATATATTTATCAGATCTTATTATACTAAATAATACAAGTCATTTATTAATAAATAAAAATTTATATTAAAATTCATATATGATAAAAATATACTTTTATATATCTCAAGTAATAAAATTTATAAAATTCACTTAATATCATAAAAATATAGTGGTATGTATTATTAATGTAATTACATTACGTGTGGTAAAAATATCTTTGTACGCATATTTATTTGATAAAATAATATTGATAATAATAATAATGATAAAAATAATAAAATGATAGTTTCAATAAAAATATTAATTTTTAGTAATAAAGATAATTTTAGTAATAACATCAACTGATAACAGTTATAATAATCATTTTAATAATAATAATAATATTAAAATTAATGATAATTCAGTTGACCATATCTTTTAATCCGTTCATCGAAACCACACGATTTCTAAATGAAAAGTTATTAATTTTTTTCTTCAGCTTTTCAACGACATGCATATCATATAACTTATCTCAGTAGCATATGTATCAAATTCGTGATTTATCATAAACTATTTAACGACGAAACTAAGCATACAAACATGCATAATCATATATACTCGAGCACTAGTCAGGGATACACTATTAATATATAAAAGATAAGATATGAATGCTCACGTATCAATATTGTGATTCAATATTGCAAGAAAGTACGTAGACGCAACGAAAATGATAAACGTTAGGTTGACCTCACGAGCAATACCCTCGATCAATACCCATAACCTTCATAGCTATAACCCATAATTTCCTTAGCTATATCCCATTTGAAAACTTATTTTGAAATCGTCTGAATATAACTCCGTCATAGTATTTTATGTATACTAATAATATCTTGAAATAGTACTAAGTAAATATATATATATATATATATATATATATATATATATATATATATATATATATATGTAATTCGATTGAGAGAGTTTAGAGAAATATATTTTCAAGTTTCTATGAAATAATGAAACCTATTGAATTCTATTTATAATAGATTTTTGAATTATTAAAGTGAATTATTAAAGTATGAATTATTAAAGTGAATTATTAAAGTATGAATTATTAAAGTGAATTATTAAATTATGAATTATTAAAGTGAATTATTAAAGTATGAATTATTAAAGTGAATTATTAAAGTATGAATTATTAAAGTGAATTATTAAAGTATGAATTATTAAAGTTAAAGTAAAGTAAAGGTAAAGTTAAAGTATAGTAAAAGTATAAAACTATGTACGTATAATACGCGTATAAAAATATATAATATTAATTTAAATCATTATATATATTTAATAAAATAAAATATAAATATCGTTATCTTTATCATACTGGTTAAGTAATGAGTTGTCAAAAAGAATAGATTTCTTAAATCACAGTGGACCTCATAACATAGGCCCGTAATCATATCATAATGTATCTGATAATTCAATCATTTGATATTATCTCTTAATTCTGTCGATAAATATATCGAAACAAATATGTTCATGTAAAGTATCATATATCTAATACTTTGTTAATGTTTTCAGTTAATATTATATATTATATATACATATCTATATACACATAATTATTCGTGAATCGTCGAACACAGTCAAAGGGTAATTGATTACATGAATGTAGTTCCAAACTTTTTAAGATTCAACATTACAAATTCTGCTTATCGTGTCGGAAACATATAAAGGTTAAGTTTAAATTTGGTCGGAAATTTCCGGGTCGTCACAGTACCTACCCGTTAAAGAAATTTCGTCCCGAAATTTAATCGTGGTCGTCATGGCTAACTATAAAAATGTTTTCATGATGAATATGAGTTGATAAATAGAGTTTTATCATCATTGAGTAATATAGATAAAATAATTTGATTACGCGAAGAGTATAAGTGAAGCTATCGCAAAAGAGTGAAATGAGTAAACGTATATTCGTTTTAACCGATGACGTAGTTATGATTGATTTTCGGAATTCATGGGATTTAAAGAAAATCTTTGCAATAAGATTTGGTTCTTCGGCAATTAAGGAAATCAGGATCTTCTTTGATTAAATGCGATAATCTGTCTCGATTTCTCTGTCTGATATTTTACTATAATTCCACCCCCTTCATTTCTTTATTTCCACATCTCACACCTTCTAGTCTTTCTCCCCAATTCATACTTTAAAGCATTCGTTAATATGGTTCATCCAGTATTGATTCTTGATATACTCTTAACTTTCATATATGTCATTCTTCTTTTTCATCTACCACCGGAGGAAGTTATTTTCTTCTACCATTACCTTGGGGTTATTGTGTTTTTCATTCTCCCGTGTCTTTATATTGCTATACGCATTGATATACACGGTTGTAATTTCGGGGTTGTTATCGGGCTTTATATTCTCCATTATATTTCGGAGCTTCATGCTTTCGTTTTCTCTTTTCGACCTTAAGTCAAGCGGATAATGGTCCAGAATTCGTAGATATGAATTTTTGGATGAACATAGTTAATGTTCCAAGAAGAAAATCGTAATGGCACGATCTTGATTTGGCAAATTACCAGAATATCCGAAAATATAGAGCTATCAAGATGATATGTTCTTAATATGTTTGGAAATTGGGTAGAATGTAAGAGTCGTGTAAACAGTACATGATGACAGTATGTTCTGTGAATCATCACGTTCCATTAGAAACTCAGCATGACTTACTGTAATATAATCACGTTGATCAAGTGTCATTATATTATACTAACTCATGCTTCAGTTCTCAACACTACTTCAAAAACATTCCTATTTTAAATTCAAATTTTTTTTTTTTAGAATTTAGAAACTAACACAGTTTCTTTTTATGTTGTAACGCAGATATTGCGAAGAGATAAAAGATTTCAGATAAGAATAGTTGTGAAAATATCTTCAGGAATATCGAAGATATTATAATAAAAGATACGATAATATGGATGATGAAGAAGATTTGTCTGTGAAGGTTTAGAATAAGAAGTAAGTTGTTTGCTAACGATTTCAGTAGACACTGAATCATTTGGATCCTTTGAAGGCAGGTTTAGTCTTTGTGATTTGTCCACAGCCTCCTTCATGGTCTGCTCAATCCGTTTTCCAGTTTCAAACCTTCTCTTTTTCTCAGCTTTACCACCATACTATTCTTTATCATCAAACTTTTGACTGTTAAAGTCGTTTACAGTTTTTGCTGCTTCATCAGCATTTTTCCAATTTCGGAGAACTAGTTCATGGTTTGGGATGTTTTTCAGAAAATTCACATTCGAAGTATGTAAGTCTAGGAGATAGACGTTATATGTATAACTTTTGACGTAAAATTGTCGCGAAATTCAAAATACTGATTGCTAATTCCCAGTAGTTGGTGTGACAATTATTGTTACAGGATGTAGGTGAGGACATGATGGGGTTTTAATGAATAAGTATAGTGGCTTTTCGGAGAGGTTTAAGTCGAAGGTTAATGAAGTTGTTGATAAGTTTACTGCTAATGTGGCGAGATATGAAAGGTTCCCCGGTAACAATGATGAAGGGGTAATTGTTATAATAAGGTTTATTCGTATAAACAAATGAAGGTGATTTGCTGGAGCTGTGACAAAACTGTCTATTTTGGAAAGAGATTGAAAAACTATATTTGGTAATAAATATCAAAGGATCTGACATGGATACGTGTTAAACTATAACTTTGGTTTCGAGAGCTTTTCAGATGCATGACAGTGGGTAATATGTGGTTGGATCATCATCTCGCATGTCTTTAGGAATTTTGAAGTGTTTGAACACATATTGTAATTGTTAATATACATATGATGTTCTAAGATTTTGAATGATACAAATATTTTTGTGAGTTCCATGAATAGAAGTGAGGTTCTAGGACAGTTTTGAAGTCAAAGTATAGTTTTGAAAGATGTAGGAATCTAAGAGTGACGATTTCGGTTATATCTTGAATCGAATTCTGAGATTTCAAAATCAGAATATGTAATTAGATTTTGAATGAGTATGGTTGTTTTGATTTTTATAAAAGAATGTATATTGTTGTGAAAGTAGGGAGTATAATGGATGATTTGCTGAATCAGATTCGAAGAATGTAACATATTAATTGTGAATTTATATATCTCTCGGGTATTACCTACCCGTTAAAAAAAAATTCGCAATTAATATTTTGTACAAAAGAATTTTATTACAGTCTTTATGAAAATATATATGTGTATATTTCTTCTGATGTAATATTGATTTAATGAGTTAATATTAAATTAAACTCATTTGATTTATGGTTAAGGCGAGGATAGATAATTTCTAAACTTTAGAAATTACATAATCGCCGTAGAATGTTTCCCCAATGAAGTTATGAATCAATACTTCATCGTTGTAGTATTCCTTGGTATCTACATGGCGTATGACGTCGATGCTCGTGGGACAGATTGTGAAGTTGAGGTTTGCGATGCGGTTGTTGTTGGTGGTGGTAATGTTACTGTTGATGGTGGTACTGGTTATGCTGTTGGTGCTGCTGCTGGTGTTTGTAACCTTTGCACCATATTCTCCAAAGCCACTACTCGAGCGCGAAGCTCGTTGACTTCTTCTATTACACCGGGGTAATTGTCGGTTCAGACGAGCGGATAAATAAGATCTAGAATTTTGTGTAGTATACAATCATGACGAGATACTCTGGAAATGAGAGAGAAAATGGTGTTTCGGACAGGTTCGCCGGTAAGTGCTTCAGGTTCATTGCCAAGAGGGCAATGTGGTGGATGAAAGGGATCGCCTTCTTCTTGTCTCCAATGGTTAAGTAGATTACGAACCCATCCCTAATTCATCCAGAATAGATGATGGCTAATTGGTTGATTCATTCCGGTCACGCTGCTTTCGGAGCTCATGTGGAAATCCATATCGGCATAGCTGTCGGAATCCGAGGAACTCGAACTGGTTGAGGGATCCATCTTGTATGATCAGGGAAAGAATTTTTTGGTATGAAATAGATTGTAGAATTTAGATTTGGTATTCTTCAATACATAATTTACATATGTATATATAATACCAAAATCCCATAAATTACGGAGGAATCTTTGAAAGATGTCAGTCAAAGTTCACAATAACAGATATGCTAAGATAAGAATTCGTCTATACACTATTATACAATAAATGTAGGAAAACGCGTCTAGACTTAAGAATGATAAGCAGGTAATTTCCTAAGGATGGTAAGTAGATGATTTCCGACTAAAAATGATAAGCAAAAATTTTGACATACAGACACGGTCGAAGTCCAGACTCACTAATGCATCTTAACAACTATTAGTTAGACACATTAATGCAAGACCTGGTTCGCTAAGACCACCGCTCTGATACCAACTGAAAGGACCCGTTCATATACATTATAAACGATTCACAATAGTTGATTACATCGCGAGGTATTTGACCTCTATATGATACGTTTTACAAACATTGCATTCGTTTTTAAAAGACAAACTTTCTTTACATCAAAAATTGACGGCATGCATACCATTTCATATTACATCCAACTATAATTGACTTAATATTAATCTTGATGAACTCAACGACTCGAATGCAACGTCTTTCAAAGTATGTCTTGAATGACTCCAAGTAATATCCTTAAAATGAGCTAATGCACAGCGGAAGATTTCTTTAATACCTGAGAATAAACATGCTTTAAAGTGTCAACCAAAAGGTTGGTGAGTTCATTAGTTTATCATAATCCATCATTTCCGTAATAGTAATAGACCACAAGATTTCAGTTTCTATAAATATCCGTACACTCGCAAGTGTATAAAAGTATTCTATAAGTTGTAGGCACCCGGTAACAAGCCTTAACGTTCATGTTTTACCCTCTGAAGTACACCAGATCAGGTGTGTTTAAAATAACCTCGAAGTACTAAAGCATCCCATAGTCAGGATGGGGTTTGTCAGACCCAATAGATCTATCTTTAGGATTCTCGCCTACCGTACATAGACAAGTAGTTTAATGTTACCAAGCTAAGGGTATATTTCTGATTTAAACCCACGTAGAATTAGTTTGAGTACTTGTGCCTATTTCGTAAAACATTTATAAAAACGGCGCATGTATTCTCAGTCCCAAAAATATATATAAAAGGGAGCAAATGAAACTCACAATACTGTATTTCGTAGCAATTATGTATATGACGGCACTGAACAAGTGCAGCGTTTGTCTCGGATTCACGAACCTATATTAAGTATATATATTTATATGTTGGTCAATATCTGTCTAACAATTTAGGTCAATTCGTAGTGTATCACAATCCTAATGCTCGAGACCGACATGCAAAAGTCAATAAAAGTCAACTTGACCCAAAATGACTTTCAAAATCTATACATGTTTATTATATAACTTATATATAGTAGTTTTATATATTTAAATATATTTATCAGATCTTATTATACTAAATAATACAAGTCATTTATTAATAAATAAAAATTTATATTAAAATTCATATATGATAAAAATATTCTTTTATATATCTCAAGTAATAAAATTTATAAAATTCACTTAATATCATAAAAATATAGTGGTATGTATTATTAATGTAATTACATTACGTGTGGTAAAAATATCTTTGTACGCATATTTATTTGATAAAATAATATTGATAATAATAATAATGATAAAAATAATAAAGTGATAGTTTCAATAAAAATATTAATTTTTAGTAATAAAGATAATTTTAGTAATAACATCAACTGATAACAGTTATAATAATCGTTTTAATAATAATAATATTAAAATTAATGATAATTCAGTTGACCATATCTTTTAATCCGTTCATTGAAACCACACGATTTCTAAATGAAAAGTTATTAATTTTTTTCTTCAGCTTTTCAACGACATGCATATCATATAACTTATCTCAGTAGCATATGTATCAAATTCGTGATTTATCATAAACTATTTAACGACGAAACTAAGCATACAAACATGCATAATCATATATACTCGAGCACTAGTCAGGGATACACTATTAATATATAAAAGATAAGATATGAATGCTCACGTATCAATATTGTGATTCAATATTGCAAGAAAGTACGTAGACGCAACGAAAATGATAAACGTTAGGTTGACCTCACGAGCAATACCCTCGATCAATACCCATAACCTTCATAGCTATAACCCATAATTTCCTTAGCTATATCCCATTTGAAAACTTATTTTGAAATCGTCTGAATATAACTCCGTCATAGTATTTTATGTATACTAATAATATCTTGAAATAGTACTAAGTAAATATATATATATATATATGTAATTCGATTGAGAGAGTTTAGAGAAATATATTTTCAAGTTTCTATGAAATAATGAAACCTATTGAATTCTATTTATAATAGATTTTTGAATTATTAAAGTGAATTATTAAAGTATGAATTATTAAAGTGAATTATTAAAGTATGAATTATTAAAGTGAATTATTAAAGTATGAATTATTAAAGTGAATTATTAAAGTATGAATTATTAAAGTGAATTATTAAAGTATGAATTATTAAAGTTAAAGTAAAGTAAAAGTAAAGTAAAGGTAAAGTTAAAGTATAGTAAAAGTATAAAATTATGTACGTATAATACGCGTATAAAAATATATAATATTAATTTAAATCGTTATATATATTTAATAAAATAAAATATAAATATCGTTATCTTTATCATACTGGTTAAGTAATGAGTTGTCAAAAAGAATAGATTTCTTAAATCACAGTGGACCTCATAACATATGCCCGTAATCATATCATAATGTATCTGATAATTCAATCATTTGATATTATCTCTTAATTCTGTCGATAAATATATCGAAACAAATATGTTCATGTAAAGTATCATATATCTAATACTTTATTAATGTTTTCAGTTAATATTATATATTATATATACATATCTATATACAAATAATTGTTCGTGAATCGTCGAACACAGTCAAAGGATAATTGATTACATGAATGTAGTTCCAAACTTTTTAAGATTCATCATTACAAATTCTGCTTATCGTGTCGGAAACATATAAAGGTTAAGTTTAAATTTGGTCGAAAATTTCCGGGTCGTCACAGTACCTACCCGTTAAAGAAATTTCGTCCCGAAATTTGATCGAGGTCGTCATGGCTAACTATAAAAATGTTTTCATGATGAATATGAGTAAGACGTGTTTATAATTGATATGGACTTCGTCTGGATGGATTAGGACGGGGTATGACAGTTGGTATCAGAGCGGTGGTCTTAGCGAACCAGGTCTTGCATTAGCGTGTCTAACTGATAGTTGTTAGGATGCATTAATGAGTCTGGACTTCGACCGTGTCTGCATGTCAAAAGTTTTGCTTATCATTTCATGTCAGAAATTACTTCCTTATCATCCTTAAAGTCTAGACACGTCTTACTGTTTCTATTGCATAGACAGTGTATAGATAAATTCATATCTTAGCGTATCTGTTATTGTTACCATTGCCTGACAGCTTCCGTAGATTCCTCTGTAACTTATGGGATTTTAGTATTATATATGCATATGTAAATTATGTATTGTAGGGTACTAATCAACATCCTATAATCTATTTCTTATCGAAAATCCTTCATCTGATCGTATGAGATGAATCCCTCAACCAGTACGAGTCCCTCAGATCTCGATAGCTATTCCGATAGTTATTCCGATAACTATTCCCACATGCTCCGAAAGCGGTGTCACCAGAATGAATCAATCTACCAGACATCCCCAATTCATCTGATGGGTTCGTAGTCGACTTAATCGATGGAGACGAGAAAAAGGCGATCCTTTCCACCCACCAACCTGCACTCTTGGCAAAGAACCAGAAGCACTTACCGGCGAACCTATTCGAAACACCATTCACATATTCATTTCCAGAGTATCTTGCCACGACCATATTCTATCTAAAATTCTAGATCTTATTCATCAGTTCGTCCGAACCGACAATCATCCTGGAATAATGGAAGAAGCCAACGAACTTCACGCTCGAGTAATCAATTTGAAAAACGTAGTGCAAAATGTAACAGCTTCAACAACACCACCGACACCAACAACCCAAGTTCAACATCACACGCCTCAACATCTCATTCTGCACCTCGAGTATAATCATCGTTCTACGTATCGTTCTACATCAATTATCTTCGTTCTTCATGGCGATTATGTAATCTCTAATATTTTAGAGATTATGTATTCTAGTTATAACGGTAAATCAAATGAGATTAATATTATATTAACTCATTAAATCTATGATTACATCTGAAGAAAATATATATGTAAGTATATTTTCATAAAGATTGTAATTAAAAATTCATTCGTACAAACTGTTAATGGTGAAAATATTTTAACGGGTAGGTAATACCCGAGGAATATTTAGATTTCACATTAATAAGTTACACTGTACATTCTTCGAATCTAATTCAACAGTCGTTTACTCTCCTACTTACGTCCACCGATATACAAATCCGTTCACCACAGAATAACCATATTCATCCAATTTCATATTTGGATTTTGATTTATCAAAATCAAGTGGCATAATGAAGGAAACATTTGACAAAATAAAATTTGTTAGAAACAAACAAATTAACTAGGAAAAATTTTGTTAAGAATTCACGCTAACTGTTCCTAGCTAATTGTTCCCAGCTAACTGATTACACTTTATTTATCGCAATTTAATTATCGCAATTTACATTCTCGCAATTTTACTTATCGTCATTTAATTTCTGTTATTTATTTTACGCATTTAATTTATCGTCATTTAATTTCTGTATTTATTTTACGCACTTTAAATATCGGGACACGTATACAAAGTTTTGACATATCATATCGACCCATCTATATATATTATTTGGAATAACCATGGACACTCTATATGCAGTAATGCGGGAGTTAGCTATACAGGGTTGAGGTTGATTCTACAATAATATATACACTTTGAGTTGTGATCGAGTCTGAGACGTATACGGGGTCACGATACGTATTACTCCGAATATTATATATATAATTATATATGAATTATTGAATTGCTAACTGTGGACTATCAACATTGGACAATTAAAATGAATTAAAATATTGATTATAACTTATGAAACTAAACAAATCTTCAAGTTGCCACTTGATTTCATCTTAAACCTCATTTGTATCGTGACAATTCCAATCTGTGTTCAAACCTTTCATGATTCTTGAAAATACCTCAATCGAAAGGATGAACCAACCGCACTTCATCTACGGAAAGAAAGATTTATACATATAGTTATGCACCTGAAAAACTTTCGGAAACTGAGTAAACATTTAACACATATCAGTGCTAGCTCCTTGACGTTGTTATTACCGAAAATAACATTTCAATTCTCTTCAAATTATTCAATTTTGTCACAGCTCCAACAAATCAACTTCGACTTTTCGTTCGAAACAACCTTATTATCACCTTGACTTATATGTATGTTCTTTTATTGTTACCGGGGAACCTTTTATATTCCACCATATTACCGTCAGCGTTTAATCATCTAAAAACACAATTCTTTTGAAATCACCTCGGATCGATAACTAATGATTCAGATATGGTAGCAGTAAATGTAGAGGAATCGGTAATCAGTACTTTGAAAACTCATAGCATATCTACATCAACAGTTATATGTATAACATTTATCTTTTAGAATAATGATCTTCCATTCTGAAATTTTGAAAAGCACCCAGCCTACGAATTAATACATTGAACTTTGAAAAAGCTGAATGAAGCAACAGAAACTGTAGATAACCGTAAACAACCTTAATCATCGGAAGTTTGATGATAGAGAATAATATGTTGGAAAAGCTCAGAAACGTTGGAACTGGAAAACGGATAGAGTTAACCATGAAGGAGACCAAGGACAAATACAAGGACCATACCCTATATTCAAAGAATCCAGATAATTCTGGATCCGTTGAAATCTTTAGAGAATATCTTGCCCCATAAGTCATGTTAATATCTTGCGGAAAATCTTTCTCCATCAACCATCGAACTTAGAAATTCCAAAATATCATCATCAATATCTTCGATATTTCTGAGAATATTTTCATAAATATTCTCATCCAAAATTATATACCTCTTCGTGCTTCCTGTGTATCATTATATTGGAAACATTCAAAAAAAAAAAACATTTAGTACCGAAAAGCAGATTATGCGAAACTATGAAGAAAGCCGTGGACAAATCACAAAGAATAAGTTTGACTTCAAAGAATCCAAATGATTCAATGTCTGCTAAAGTCTTTAGTGAATATCTTGCTCCTTACTCTAAACCCTTGTAGACAATAGTTCTATCATCCGCTGATTTTAGATATTCCGAGATATTATCGTATCTTTCATTATAAAAATCCTCCATATTTCTGGAGATATTTTTATAACAATTCTTATCTGAAATTATTAATCTCTTCGTGCTATCAGTATTACATCATAAAGAAACTGTTAGTTTCTATATTTTGTAAATTTTCGAGCTTAAAAATATGAATGTTATTGAAGTAATGTTGGGAACTGATGCATAAGTTAGTATAATATAATGACACTTGATCAACGTGATTATATTACAGTAAGTTATGCTGAGTTTCTAAGGAAACGTGATGATGGTTCACAGTAGATCATACCATCATCATGTGTCATGTTACATAACTCTTTCATTTGGATTAACTTCGGAACATATCAAGAAAATATATTCTTGATAGTTCTATTCTCAGTGATTCTGGTAATTTGAAAATCAAATCGTGCTATCACGTTTCACCCTGCTTAAAACATTACAATCATTCAAAACTCTATATCTACGAATTCTAGACCATTATTTGCTTGACTTGGAGTCGGGAAGAGAAAACAAGAGCATGGAGCTCCAAAAAATAAAGGAAAACATAAAGCCGATCATAAATCCAGAAATTTCAAACCGTGTATATCAATGTTTATAGCAATATAAAGACACATGAGAATTATAAATACAATAATCCCTAAAGCATAGTAGAAATAAACGGATTCCTCCGGTGGAAGTTAGAAAAGGAGAATGATTGTTGAGATAATCAAGATAAGGACAAGGATCAGAACTGGATTAAGCATTTTCACGATCTTTTGAATTTGAGAATTGAGTATTGAAGTGGTGAAAATTAATGGAACGGAAAAGGTAAAATTTATAGTGAAAATATCAGACAGAGGAATCGAGGCAGATCACCGCATTTAATTATAGAAATCTAAATTTCCTTATTCGCAGGAGAATCAAATCTTTTAGATTTCGAAGATTTTCTTTAAATCCCTTGAATTCCGAAATTCAACTAAGACAACGTCAAAAGTTAAGACACACCTTATTTTCTAAATTCAACCATGACTACATCAAAAGTAAAAACGAATATCTATTACCTTATCTTCATCTTTTGTGATAGCTTCACTCGTACTCTTCGAAAAATCGAATCATTTTATCCAAATTATTCAATAATGATAAAACTCTATTTATCAGCTCATAAGTGTCAGGAAAACATATTTATTGTTAGCCATGATGACCTCACTCAAATTTCAGGACGAAATTTATTTAACGGGTAGGTACTGTGATGACCCGGGAATTTCTGACCAAATTTAAACTTGAATCTTATTTGATTTCGATACGATAAGCAAAGTCTGTAATATTAAGTCTCGAAATTTTTGAACTGTTTTATGAAATCAAGTGACCTTGACTATTACCGATGATTCACGAACCTTTGAATTGTAAATACAAATATATATATATATATATATATATATATATATATATATATATATATATATATATATATATATATATATATATATATATATATATATATATATATATAAATGATTATATATCTAAATAACTACATATAATAAATGAGATATATTAATGAACTATTTGGTGATTAAAGATAATTTAAAACAACTAAAACTTGTTATTTTAAATATATAGAGTATATTGAAAATAAATGAATTTGAATATAATTTGTTAACGTTAACAAAGTAGTTGATGTATAATGTTATACCCTGAGATTATTTGTTCAATATATATATAATTAATATATTTATTTACTAGATATTTAAAACGTAATTAATTGTGTAGTGGTTGGTGTATCTAGATATATAGTTATACATACAAATGATTGGGGTACATAATTATTGATTGTATGTATATTGATATATATATATATATATATATATATATATATATATAATTATTAAATATTCAATGTATGATATTATATATTATGATATTACATAAGTAATAAAAAGTAATATTAATATATGTAAATACAAGTTAAAATATAGTGATTATACTAATACTTCTATGACTATTTTCATTAATATTAAAAAGCAGTATTACTAATATATATCATATAAGTATTTAGTATACATAATTAATAATACGTAATATCTATATATGTTTACAAACTAAAATGTAGTTGTTGTATTATTAAAATAAATATTAATGTTAATATTAATATCAGTACTATTATAATTAGTAATAAAAAAAATTATGATATTAGTTATTATTAAGATTATCATTTTCATTATCTTTATAATTACCATTATCATTAAAATCATTATTAATATTTCAAACACTATTATAAATATAATGCAAATTATTGTTATTATCATTAATGATATCATATTTAAAAGTATTATTAACAATTATTTTATTATCAGTGTGGTTAGGATTATTATTAACTATTATTATTATAAATTATTATTATTATTAATATTAATGCTATTATTATTAGAAAATAATACATTTTATAATTATTAACATTAATAATATGATTATTGTCATTTTTATTATTATTAGTATCATTAATAACTATTATTATTATTAATATAACTTTAATAGTACTATTATATTTATTAATTATTAAAATGTATTAAATAAGCTATAAATCAAGAAAATTGTAAGAATTCAGTTACATGTTGTAATAAAACCGTACGTAAATCTTGTTTCTGTCTCTAATATTATTCTCAATCCAATTCAATTACAGATAAAACAAGAATCTGTCACGATCAAATTTTACTTTTCTTAATTTCGTGTTATTTTTCTTCTGCTCGTACGAATGTCTCAATCCAGCTCAATACGAACAAATTTGAATCAATTATAAGTATTATACTTCGATCATTTACACAGACATATTCCATTTTCACTTCAATTCAAGAATTAAATAGAAAATTGCCATAAAAACCGATGAACATCTCTGTTCTTGACCACGAATGGTAGTAATTCAATTTTGAGTATTTTCTCAAAAACTAAAAATGCAGAAACATTTATATTCATCTCGTGAATCTTTCTGCAAATTTATAGTTTCCAATTCCTCTTAACGAATTATAATTTTGAAGTCAAAGTTTCTGATTTAAAAAGTCAAACATTATCCTTTGATCGAATTAGAGTTCTGTGATATGATTTCAGTCCAATTAACGATTTCAAAAGTTCGTAGGAGTGATTTGAAACACCTTTCGTGTTATAACCTTTGCCTATAACGTACCAAATATCAAAATCAATTTTTTTTTGTGAACCGCGAAGAACAGCTAGTCTGTATTTTTTTTTTATTTTGTTTAATTGAATAAAGAGTTCATTACAGGTTGTTTACTTTTATTATTAAATTTCAAGTTTTTAAAACGACCCTCTATTCGTTATCTGTTAAGAGTGGAGTTCTCTGATTGATTAATTAATGTGAAGAAGAAGAAAGTATAGGAACAAGATAAAACGGGTTTTAATAAATTCATAGGGAAATTAAAGCAGAAAAGATAAAATGGAAGAATGGCTGAGTACTTGGTCGGGTTTCGAGAGGTCTCGGGTTCGAACCCTGGCAGGGTCATTATATTTCTTTTTGGGCGAATTTTTGAGGTAGTTTTCTATTATTATTATTATTATTATTATTATTATTATTATTATTATTATTATTATTATTATTATTATTATTATTATTATTATAAACTTTATTAAGCAAAATACAAAAGATATTAATTAATGTAAAAATATATTTTTTTATTTATCATATATAAACTTTAATATACATTTTTGTTATTAATGATAAATAATAGTTATATAAAACATATAAACTAAATATATTAAATTTATCTGAATAATATATAGTATAACAAGTATATTAATAATAGCAATATATATATATATATATAGTTGCTCGATTACGATTATATGTTTTAATATATATATATATATATATATATATATATATATATATATATATATATATATATATATATATATATATATATATATATATATATATATATATATATATATATATATATATATATATATGATATAGGTTCGTGAATCCAAGGCCAACCCTACATTTGTTCGATGTTGTTGTATGTATTTTTACTACAAAATACAATAGGTGAGTTTCATTTGCTCCCTTTTTACTCATTACATTTTTGGGCTGAGAATACATGCAAATGATTTATTAACTGTTTTACAATATTTATATGCGTGAGTTTCATTTGCCTTTTTACCCTTTATATTTTTGGGCTGAGAATACATGCGCAATTTTTATAACTGTTTTACGAAATAGACACAAGTAATTGAAACTTCATTATATGGTTGAATGATCGAAATCGAATATGCCCCTTTTTATTAAGTCTGGTAATCTAAGAATTAGGGAACAGACACCCTAATTGACGCGAACTCTAAAGATAGATCTATCGGGCCCAACAAGCCCCATCCAAAGTACCGGATGCTTTAGTACTTCGAAATTTATATCATGTCCGAAGGAGGATCCCGAAATGATGGGGATATTCTTATATACATATTGTGAATGTCGGTTACTAGGTGTTCAATCCATATGAATGATATTATGTCTCTATGTATGGGACGTATGTTTATGAGAATTGGAAATATGAAATCTTGTGGTCTATTAAAATTATGAAATGATTATTTATGCTAAACTGATGAACTCACCAACCTTTTGGTTGACACTTTAAAGCATGTTTATTCTCAGGTGTTAAAGAAATCTTTCACTGTGCAATTGCTCATTTTAAAGATATTACTTGGAGTCATTCATGACATATTTCAAAAGACGTTGCATTCAAGTCGTTGAGTTCATCAAGATTATTATTAAGTCAATTATTATTAGATATATTAAAAAATGGTATGCATGTTGTCAACTTTCTATGTAACGAAAGATTTTCTTTTCAAAAACGAATGCAATGTTTGTAAAATGTATCATATAGAGGTCAAGTACCTCGCGATGTAATCAACTGTTGTGAATCGTTTATAATTGATATGGACTTCGTCCGGATGGATTAGGACGGGGTATGACAAAGGGCTCCATCGAAAGCGCGTTGAGCTGCCTCAAATATACTAGGAGGACAAGTACGCAAGGTAAAGTAGAGTTTAGAAACTCCCGTACATGCCCTAAGCAACAACAACTCACACTGAGGATCATCAAGCTTAGCAACCTTATCCATAAGCGCAATGGACTTGGTCACCCTTTGCATCACCAGTTCACTACTAAAACCAAGATTGGAACTTGCGGGGGCCCAAGCAACTTAACACCATTTAAAGGTCGAGCAATATTAGGAGGAAAGACACCTACTTGCCTGCTGCGAGGGTCCTCCGTAGGCCAGAAAATTTCTGTTTTTTCAACGTTGAGATGAAGCCCAAAACGAGGCCCATCCCCCATAATCAAATGCAAGACCTTCCCCACCACCAAAGTGTCCCCAATAATAGTGCCATCATCCAAATACCACGCCTGAAGACAAACCTCAAAATTATCTCTGATTTTAGAAACCAAGGGTTGTAAGACCAAAGCAAAAAGCAGCGGACCAAGGGGATCACCCTGTTGCACCCCCTGAGAAGACCATAAGGTGTGGTTCCCATAATACAATCTTGCTGGATTAGAGTAGCAAAATTCAACCCACTGAGAAATGCTCGGACAAAGGCGGCGAACTTCATGTAACATGAACGAACGATCAACAAGATTGAATGCATTTTGAAAATCAACTAATAACATAGAGAGGCCAACATCAGAGCCACGATCCTCAATCAACCGATTCACAGCATGAAGAATAGCCTCACCACCTGAAGAAACACCAACACCAAATTGAAGACCATCGAAGTAACTTCCCAAAGACTGGCCAACCATAGCAGCTCCAACCTTCGAAACAAGACGTCGCCAAACAGTACCCACAGCTATAGGACGAATACCACCGCCGGGCTTGACAAGCGGTGTGAGGGGAGCACTAGCTATATACTCTCCTAATTCCATAGGGCACCTTCCAGCTAGAAAGAGATTAACGACCCCGGTAATAGAGCCAACCAACTCATCCGAGACTGCCACAGCAGCACCACTCAAGCAATCCATAAGGTGTTGTGCACGTAAACCATCCCTACCACATGATGTGCCCCGAGGAAAACTTTTAATATGGCCCAAAACAACAGCAGAGTCGTTATTATTATTATTATTATTATTATTATTATTATTATTATTATTATTATTATTATTATTATTATTATTATTATTACTACTACTACTACCGCACACGCTCCTTTTTTGAAGCATTGGGTGTGCCAAGCTCGAGTCGTTATGTGGACACCAGGCATTTAACCAACGGGCGAATAGCGTCCGTTACGTTAATGTGCTGAGGTAAACGTTTTTTTATGAAACTAATTGTGGGCAATCTATTTCTCGTGGTAAGCGCACCCGACATATATTCATGAAAAACAAGGCAAAATGAGCTCTAACCAAATTGCCCAACATAAACACCACAACAACACACCATGCACCATGCGTGTTGCTTGTTGCCTGGTGGGTGTTACTGATACGAACACATGTGTGCCTTGACGTAAACGAGCAAAAACTCGATTAAAGGGGTTTTTTTTCACAATCTACCAAAAGTGTTTGATGAAATGTCTTCAATAATTCAAATTCATGTACGCACACCAAGTGTTCGAAGAAATGTCTTCAATGAATTATGAATCAAACAAAATGAAAAGTGTTGTTACCTATTGTAGATTTCGAATTGCTCGATCAACAACTTTCATACTACGTGTATGTTGAATTTCCATTTGAAAACGCATAAGTGGGTTTCTTGGTGTTTGTTGTGCGTTGTACAATGTGTAAACGGGAACGAGTAAGAATCAAGAAAATTATGAAATGTCATCAACCAAAAAAATAGTATAATTTGGCAAATCACACGTTTACAAAAAATTCACGAACGTTTGATTCATGTTGATTGTTTTAGTGCGATGTGCATTCAAATACATACCTAACACACCTTTTTAAGATAGCAATACATGTTACTTGTAATCTAGTTGGTTGTACGTTAATATTAAAATGAATCAGATAAATGTTTGAAAATACACACAATGCACGGACTGTGTGTGGTGCTCTTTCTGAGGTATAATGTGAATTATAAAAGGGTGATGACATGTACACAATCATTTTTGTTATGCACAACAATCATGATTTACAATGTTATACTTTATAACACTTTAAAACATGATTGATTGTGCATAACAAAAATGGTTATCACTTCCCATTACAAAAAGACTAGGACATATTAAGGTCATTTTGATCAATTTCCCATTAAACTATTCTAGCTTACCAACAAAATGATTATAACTACACACAGAGTGTGGTTATCGAATTGCCCAATGAAACACATTATTCGAATTTAATTCATAACTATGTCAAATTATTTAAAAAGAGAGTGCTACTAAATAACGTGCTTCTCTACACACAGGTATAAATAACGTGATTATAACCCACCCCGAAAAAAAGTTGTCGTTTCCGATCATTCTACGGTATCTCTCAACGTCAGCAGACAGCCTTGCTTCCGTCGAACTCGTTAGTTCCTGTCCCTTATAGTTTGTGAATTTTGTTTTTCCGTAATACGTGGCTTCTTACTGTTTTTGAATATTTATACATTAATGATGATACATCGAAAAATCAATGTATTTTGCTGATTAATGATGATACATGCGTTCTAGAGTTTGTCAAATTCAGCTTAAGTTCGTTATGTATTTGTGCATTTTTCCTTGATTTATGCTAAAGTAGGGTTTGTGCTTTTGGTGTACGGAAGCCTTCTTATTTATCTTTGCTATTTACTTTGAGATTCGAAAGTAATTAATTTTTAGTTATTGTGCTTTTATAAGTGTTATTGAATAGTTACTCCGTTTTTCTTTGTTATGCATTTTGTTTTATTATTTCGTTATTAGTAAATTTTGTGCTTACTTTGTGGGAATGTTTCTATGTTTTTTTTTATCATTCTTATAAGGTAAGTATATATATAATATATAGATATAGATACAAATGTACAAGAGTGTACTCTGCATCCCCATTTGGGAGTATGTCACGAGCTGTATGGGGTTATTCAAACCCACTTGCGGTAGGAAACTAATACACCAAAATCAACAAATATAGGAGATTTCGCTTTGCATAAAACACACTCAGTTAACCGATGCCCACTCTATTGTTTGTGCTCGAATCAAAACAGCTCGGGTAGAATGGGCATTTAAAACTTCTAGTATGTACATCATATAGTCACGGAAACCACTTGTAACTTCTTTCCCGGATACTGCTAGATTCCGATATCTCCATATAATGTAGCAGGTAGTCCACGTGATCGCTTGCCATCGTCGTTGTTGAACCGATCTTCAATGCTAACACTTGTGAAATTCCAAAGGCCCCACCAGCTTCGAACTAGGGACCAAATATCAAAAGCCGATTTGCAAGATATTAGGGATCGCTCAATGGATTCTATTTCATCATCGCCAACTAGACATCATATAGATTCTAAATCTATTCCTTTCTTGTCAAGTTCCAACCTAACCCTAACCCTAACCGGTAGTCTTCTTTTATGTGGTCTCCATACGAATATCTCAACTTTTTTGAGGGACTATATTATTTCTAAGAGTAGAATCTCCTGATTGATTCCATAGAATGCTGGTTTCTTTTGATCAATCAATATAATAATTCCTTTGTTAAAAATCTTCCACTATCCGCTAATGTCCAGGACCAAAGGTGACGGTCTTGTTACTGATTACATATGCTGACAATTCATCGCACAGATTTTGGAGCATTTCTTTAAGTCGACTGGTTAAGGTCGTTTCCAGTTCCACATGAATCCGACCATTTTACTCTGTCTTTTACCAGCACTGCAGGGTCTGAATCCAATCTGTGCAGTCTACTCGTCTGCAATTGACTTTTTAAAACACGTGCTCAAACCGATACCAGTTGAGTCAAGAAGGCTGCCAGTTTTTACGATGTATAGCCAAACTGTGCCTATTTGCTTCACTCCAGAAGGTACCTGTGAACCCCCCCCCCCCCACCATGTCTCCCGTAAATAATTCGAACACAAAAGATGTTGGATTCATTGCGAAACCTCCACCACCACTTTCCCAACAATACCGAATTATATATTCTGTTGTACTTTATAAACTTATAGTATTTACATAAAAGTATCAATGAATGACTTTAGTATATTATGCATTAAGCTTGTAGTGTTTATGTATTCAATTAGATAACGAGTCCAATGGGTTTACATTACTTAAATAGTAATGTGAGTGACGTGGACTCTTCTTTTGAGACGGAGGGAGTATTTGATTAAATCTGTTGGACCCGATATCTAAACCTATTAGATTAGCGATTGTATTAGTGGGTTAAGTAATGGGTTAAACGGACCCAATTTTCATTTATTTAATAGACCCTATAAGAAATAAGAATACGCCATAGACCCATATTGAATTGTATTTCTTTGCCAGGTATAGTTTTAACTTTCAATCTGTGAATTTTGGCTTTGATGATTTAGTTTTTGATATCTAAATTATAAGTTTAAGTTTTCTGTTTATACGTTAGTGTTTGATTTTAATTTTTGTTTACAAGTCCTTTGATTCATTTGTACTCTATTCAGGTTTAGGTTTTGCATATGCAATTACAAATTTATCTTTGATCTTTGTAGGCAAATGAAAAAGGTTCTTTTGTCCGATTTTGTCCTTGGCGGCGTTGCAGAAGTTGACTTTTGGCCATATGCAAAGGTACTCTCAAAATCTCTCTCTCTCTCTCTCTATATATATATATTGCATTACTAGCATTTTTTTTTTTTTTGTTTTGTTTTGTTTGTAACAGTTATCAAGATTTGGTAATACAGTGGGATCAACCCGTGAAGAAAATGTGTTGCTGGCGCAGCTTGCGTATGAGGCCAAAAGGTATGAAGAAGTGATCGAGTTTATGGAGAAAGTAGTAAAGACACTCGATGATGATGATGCTGAGGAGTTGACAGAAGTGGAAAGCGGCCTTCTCACTACGGCTTATTGGATTGTGATTGGATCTTGTAGGAAATCACGCAGAATCATATCTAATATTGAGCTCCAGCAGGAAGAGAATGAACATCTTGCTAAACTAATCAAAGATTATAGGAGGGATACAATCGAGACGGAATCTGATGGGAAAATGGTCACAACGGGCAATCTACAAAACGGAAACAAACATCCGTTTGACAAGCATTTCCCGACCCATATGAACCTGTGAGAAAACTAACAAATAAGGTATACCACAATCACCACAAATCAGCCCCAATTCTGTCCCAAATCAGCAAATACAAATTAATTGAGTACACACAATACACACGAGACTTTTTACGTGGAAAACCTCTCAAAATCGAGAGTAAAAACCACGGGACTCGTAAGCCACTTAATGTTCCACTATCATCAACAAGAGAGCAATACAATAATCCTTCTCTAGCTCAACTAGAGGTATACAACATCATCATACTCTTGAACAACAATAATCAACAAGTATATGAAGAAATTAAAGACAAAAGATGAACAACACTACCCCAAAAACTGCTACTGTTCCAGCAGCGAAAATACGAGCTACAGACCTTTTTAGACGAATTCAACGGTTGAAAACCTTGGCACTGATGTCAAGAAGACACAGTCCAAAATTGGAGAAGATTCAACGGTCGGATCTTCGGGGATCGTCTCTTTTCTGAGCTGCTGTACATAAAAACGGGAATTTGAGGTTTCTCTCTTTTTCTTGATTACTTTTTGATCTCTCTCCCTCTTGATAGATCAAAGAACAGCTGCACACAACTGATTCAAATAATGCACCCAGATGTTGACCAAGTCAAACTTCATCTTGGGCCTATTTTGTTGGGCTTGGGCCTTTCACATTAATTGGAAACCAATAACCCAACAAATCTCCCCCTTTCCAATTATGAGGAAGGAATCGCCATCCCGGCGATCGAGCAACATACATTGAGCTTCTCACTTGCTAAAGCCTTTGTGAACATGTCGGAACCATTATCATCGGTATGAACTTTATCAAGTTCAAACGAACCATCTTCAAGACGTTCTCTAATCCAATGATACCTCACATCAATATGTTTTGTCCGCTTATGGTACATAGAATTTCTAGCTAAATGAATCGCACTCTCATTATCACAAAGAACCACATATCGTGATTGCTTAAACCCAAGATCTTGTAGAAACCTTTTCATCCACAATAGTTCTTTGCACGCTTCTGTTGCTGCCATATACTCAGCCTCGGTTGTAGACAATGCAACACACTTTTGTAACCTTGATTGCCATGAAACTGCTCCCCCTGCGAAAGTCATCAAATATCCAGAAGTGGATTTCATGTTATCTTTGTTTCCTGCCATATCTGAGTCTGTATAACCAACAAGCACCGGCTCTCCATTTCCGAATGTGATACCTAACTTTGAAGTACCTCGTAAGTATCTCATAATCCATTTAACCGCTTCCCAATGCTTCTTACCCGGATTTGACATAAACCGACTAACAACACTTACCGCATGAGCTATATCGGGCCTAGTACACACCATAGCATACATCAAGCTACCAACTGCTGACGCATATGGAACTATATCCATCTCCTCAACATCCTCCTTTGAAGTAGGACAATCTCTTTCTGTTAGCTTAAAGTTGTTTGTAAGAGGGGAACTAACCACTTTAGCATTCTTCATGTTGAATCTACTTAGCACCTTTTCAATGTATTGCTCTTGTGATATATGTAACGTCTTAGCACCTCTATCTCTAGAAATTCGAATGCCAAGAATCTGTTTTGCTGGCCCCAAGTCTTTCATAGCAAAAGACTTGCTCAATTCTCGCTTCAACTGCGCAATTCTTTTAATATTTTTACCAACAATCAACATATCATCAACGTATAACAACAATATGATGAAATCATCATCACCAAACCTCTGAAAGAAAACACAATGATCTGAAGTTGTCTTTCGGTAGCCTTGCTTTCCTATAACCGACTCAAACTTCTTATACCACTGTCTCGGTGCTTGCTTCAACCCATATAAACTTTTCTGAAGTCTACAAACATAATTTTCTTTACCCTTAACCCGAAAACCTTCAGGTTGCATCATGTAGATTTCCTTATCCAAATCACCGTGAAGAAAAGCGGTCTTGACATCCATCTGTTCAACCTCAAGATCAAGACTAGCAGCTAATCCAAGAACCACTCGAATAGATCCCATCTTCACAACCGGTGAGAAAATCTCATCAAAATCAATACCCTTTTTCTGGCTGAATCCTTTAACGACTAACCTAGCTTTGTACCTTGGTTGTGAAGTAAGCTCATCTGTCTTCACTTTGAATACCCATTTGTTTCTCAAAGCTCTCTTGCCTTTAGGTAACTTCACCAGCTCATAAGTATTGTTCTCATGCAAGGAATTCATCTCATCTTGCATAGCTTCACCCCACTCTTTCTTATGCTCATCTTTCATTGCTTCTGAATAACATTCTGGCTCTCCCCCATCAGTAACTAATACATACTCATCAGCAGAATATCTAACAGAAGGATGACGGTCTCGGGTAGACCGCCTAAGTGGGACAAATGGGGGCACATCTGGTACTGGAATCTCTACCTGCTCCGGAGCATAATCATCATCAGTACCATGTTCATCATTATGAACATCATCTCCAACATGTTGTGGAGTAACTGGATCCAAATCAACAAGATCAGCACTAGGTTGAGGAACTGAATCTGTCTTATCAACATCTTTTAACATCTGATCTTCTGTAAATACAACATCTCGGCTTCGTACGAGTTTCTTCTGAACTGGATCATATAACCTGTACCCAAAATCATCTTCACCATAGCCGAGGAATACACATGGCTTAGTCTTCATATCAAGCTTTGACCTCTCATCTTTGGGAACATGAACAAAAGCTTTACATCCAAAAACTCGTAAATGACGGTAAGAAACATCTTTGCCGCTCCAAACCCTGTTAGGAACATCAAAATGCAAAGGAACACAAGGGGTTAGATTAATAATATGAACTGCCGTATTTAAAGCCTCACCCCAAAAGGAATCGGACAACCCTGCATGTGAAAGCAAACATCTAACTCTCTCAACCAAAGTTCTGTTCATCCTCTCTGCTAAGCCATTCAACTGAGGTGTCTTTGGTGGAGTCTTTTGATGCCGAATACCATTCTCCTTACAATAAGCATCAAATCTGCCAATGTATTCACCGCCATTATCAGTCCGAATACACTTGAGTTTCTTCCCCGTTTGCCTTTCAACTAGTGTATGAAATTCCTTAAACTTTTCAAATACTTGATCCTTTGACTTTAAGGTATAAACCCACACCTTCCTGGAATGATCATCGATGAATGTAACAAAGTAGGAACATCCACCAAGTGTCCTAGTCTTCATAGGCCCACAAACATCCGAATGAACTAGATCAAGTATGTTCTCCATTCGAAAAGGAGAATGACTCTTAAACGCAACTCTGGTCTGTTTCCCTGCCAAACAGTGAGAACACTTACTCAAATCAATACCACTAACACCCGACAACACATTCTTCTTGAACAAGATAGACATCCCCTTTTCACTCATGTGGCCAAGTCTTTTATGCCACAACTCAGTAGAATCAACATTGTCCACTGCGTTAACAATGTTCTGGATGATCTTCGGACGCGTGATGTATAATCTTGAGTCTTTCTTGCCTCTTCCCACTATCATAGAACCAAGAGTTAGTTTCCAAATACCATTACCAAAACCGTTATAATAACCATCATCATCAAGAATGCCTGTTGAAATAACATTAAGTCTCATATCCGGAACATGTTTTACATTATGCAAAACTAACTCCATTCCCGTGTCAAATTTCAAACAAACATCTCCAATACCAACGATCTTTGATAACCCGGCATTACCCATCCTAGCAAATCCATAGTCACCTGGAGTGTAAGATGAGAAGTGATCTCTACAAATTGCAACATGACATGTAGCACCACTATCAACAATCCAACTCGTGTCATCATGAGTAAGATTGATCATATCATAATCAATACAAACAAAGAACTCATCTGTGATAGCGTTAACTTCAACCTTATCATCATCACCACCATCACTTTTCTTTTGTTTATTCTTGTCATATGCCTTTTTCTTCTCATTCTTCAACTTTGGACAATACCACTTTGTGTGCCCCTTTTCATGACAATTATAACACTCAACGTTAGCAAATTTGCCTTTGCGTGAGCTGCTACGATGATTGCCTCTTTTACCCTGACCTCTACTATGACTTCTCCCCCGCGTTTCTGTGACCAAGATATCTGACTGTGAAGAGGAACCTTGTGACTTTCTTCTCATCTCTTCATTCAAAATACTACCCTTAGCCAATTCCATGGTGATAGTACCATTCGATGCAGAGTTGGACAAAGATGTCCTAAAAGTCTCCCAAGAGTCCGGTAATGTACCAAGTAACCAGAGACCCTGAATCTCATCCTCAAACTTGATACCCATACCTGCAAGCTGATTTATAATACCCTGATATGCATTTAGGTGATCTGTAATAGGAGTCCCATCATGATACTTCAAAGCCATCATCTGCTTAATTAAGAACAACTTGTTATTCCCAGTCTTTCGTTCATATAACTGCTCAAGCTTTTTCCATAAGGCTTTAGCATCAGTCTCCCCAGTAATATGATTCACAACATTATCATCAACCCACTGCCGAATATACCCACATACTTGTCTATGCAAAATTTTCCATTGAGTATCAGATTTTTCCTCAGGTTTATCCTCAGTAAAAACAGGCAAATAATAATCTTTCACATAAAGAAGATCCTCCATTTTACCTTTCCAAACATGATAATTTGAACCATTTAAACTAATCATTTTACTTGTATTAGCTTTCATCTTTCACACAAGTCAAATCAAATAACCTAGCTCTAGATACCAATTTGATGGGAAAATGGTCACAACGGGCAATCTACAAAACGGAAACAAACATCCGTTTGACAAGCATTTCCCGACCCATATGAACCTGTGAGAAAACTAACAAATAAGGTATACCACAATCACCACAAATCAGCCCCAATTCTGTCCCAAATCAGCAAATACAAATTAATTGAGTACACACAATACACACGAGACTTTTTACGTGGAAAACCTCTCAAAATCGAGAGTAAAAACCACGGGACTCGTAAGCCACTTAATGTTCCACTATCATCAACAAGAGAGCAATACAATAATCCTTCTCTAGCTCAACTAGAGGTATACAACATCATCATACTCTTGAACAACAATAATCAACAAGTATATGAAGAAATTAAAGACAAAAGATGAACAACACTACCCCAAAAACTGCTACTGTTCCAGCAGCGAAAATACGAGCTACAGACCTTTTTAGACGAATTCAACGGTTGAAAACCTTGGCACTGATGTCAAGAAGACACAGTCCAAAATTGGAGAAGATTCAACGGTCGGATCTTCGGGGATCGTCTCTTTTCTGAGCTGCTGTACATAAAAACGGGAATTTGAGGTTTCTCTTTTTCTTGATTACTTTTTGATCTCTCTCCCTCTTGATAGATCAAAGAACAGCTGCACACAACTGATTCAAATAATGCACCCAGATGTTGACCAAGTCAAACTTCATCTTGGGCCTATTTTGTTGGGCTTGGGCCTATTTTGTTGGGCTTGGGCCTTTCACATTAATTGGAAACCAATAACCCAACAGAATCAAACAAACTATGTGATAGTATATTCGGTCTAATAGATTCACGTCTTCTTCCCTCTGCTTCTTCTTCCTGTGCTGAGTCAAAGATCTTTTACTTGAAGATGAAGGCTGATTACTATAGGTACCTAGCTGACTTTAACACTCTTGCTGCTGACCTCTCTTTATCAGCTTACAAATCTGCTCAGGTAGGTGGCTGCCGGCTGATACTTTATTATTATTATTATTATTATTATTATTATTATTATTATTATTGCTGCTGCTGCTGCCGCCGCCGCCGCCGCCACCACCACCACCACGACGGCGGCGGCGACGACGACGACGATATGTTGTTTATGTTTATGTTTATGTTTATGTTTAGAAATCACAAACAACAATAACTGTTTGTTTCACACCCTCCTAACTTTTGGTGTTGTATTTTATTTTATTATTTATAATAACAGGATATTGCTCTCTCTGAATTGCCTCCTACTCATCCAATACGTTTAGGCCTTGCACTTAACTTCTCAGTGTTTTATTATCGGATTCTCAATTCTCCTGACCGTGCTTGCAACCTTGCCAACCAGGTAAGCTATACTAATTAAAACATACATAGCTGGCACTTAAATATATACATATATACTCTTTCTATGGATGGAAAAAGCTGATGTATTAACTAGAAAATCTGTGCTACTACTACTACTACTACTACTACCACCACCACCACCACCACCACCACTACTACTACTACCACCACTACCACTACCACCACTACCACCACCACCACCACTACCACCACCACCACCACCACCACCACCACCACTACTACGACGGCGGCGGCGGCGGCGACGACGACGACGATATGTTGTTTATGTTTATGTTTATGTTTAGAAATCACAAACAACAATAACTGTTTGTTTCACACCCTCCTAACTTTTGGTGTTGTATTTTATTTTATTATTTATAATAACAGGATATTGCTCTCTCTGAATTGCCTCCTACTCATCCAATACGTTTAGGCCTTGCACTTAACTTCTCAGTGTTTTATTATCGGATTCTCAATTCTCCTGACCGTGCTTGCATCCTTGCCAACCAGGTAAGCTATACTAATTAAAACGTACATAGCTGGCACTTAAATATATACATATATACTCTTTCTATGGATGGAAAAAGCTGATGTATTAACTAGAAAATCTGTGAAATGATCAAGGACAAGTAAGTGTACCATGTAATCATGTATTGTATCGGTTTGTGTCTATTGGATTCATTTTTTAGAATTAAGAATACTATACTATTCAATTAGAGTTTTATTATGTTTCTCGATCTTTTTTTTATTGTTATAGTAACATTTGTTAATTGAGAATTCTTACCACTGATTTCTGAACATTCTTGCAACTCCTAATTTGTTTTATATATATATATATATATATATATATATATATATATATATATATATATATATATATATATATATATATATGCTAAAATACTATCTTCCATTGCAGGCTCTTGATGAAGCTAATGCTGAGTTGGATACATTAGATGAGGATTCAAAAATTGAAACCACATGGATCATGCAACTTCTTCGAGACAACCTCACTTTGTGGACTTCAGATATTGTGGTCAGTCATCCTCTATTATCATTCTTTGGTGCAACATTTACCCTGCACAACATTAATGTCCCAATTTTGACTCATTTATTACTTAGAAGAGGGTTGATTTTTATTACATATATTAAATCTAACAGGTCATATAAGACATTGTAGGAACTTGCGTGAAATAGACTTATTTAAATACACTGAAATACGGTATCTTGTGGACAAGAATGTTGTTTAACTTGAGCTATTAGGTAATCGTATCTTGAAAGTATGTAGATTGCGAAAGTTCTATAAATCTATAAGATGAAAAGATCGTTCTCAACTCAAACTAGCATTATATCTTGTTTTTTTTAATTTTTTTTATCTGTTAAAGTTAAAATTATAAGGTTTTTTCTTGTTTGGGTCGGGAGGGCGAGTAATCCAATCCCATACTCTATTGTACGCAGCTCATCAGGAATACTCTCTCCTCTGGCTGTTTCCAACCCTTAGCTATTAGATCTCAAATTGATAGGGTTTTAACATCTTTTAAGGTTCAATGTTGAACAGTTGCCACATTATTTGATTTATGGATATTTAGATGTCTAGAGTTTGGTTTCTGGCAGAAATAGTTTAATGGAGATGTGATAAACTGATCAACACTTGATTTTGAATGCATTTAAGAGTACGTGATTGTATTGCCTTAAATGGAACTTTATTTTGTTATAATTATATGAGTTTAAATCTCACCTACGGCATGTACCCGCAACTTTTCGGGTCGAAAGTTGATTTCGAAATTGCAAATTGGGTTTTTGTTCAAGCATACTTCTAAACAATTCAGATTCAAATAAAATATATTGCATATTAAAACACCCCTTGTCCATGCAACCTTAGCTTATGGATTTTTCGTCATGTCACTGTGAAGCATGCTTTGGTAGTTGCTTTAACATGTTTAAGTAATTGACATAGTTGCTTTTTTTTTCTTTTCTCTCTTTTTTTTTTTTTCTTTTTTTTTTGTGATTGTATCATTTGGAATGGATGGAACAAGTGAGGTGTTAGGGATTAAACGTGAACTTGAGGCTATATGAATGTTGATAGGACATCTCCTTTGTACTTTGTAGCTTACTCAATGTATCTACTTTCTAGGTTGCTGATAAATTTTTCCTGATATATGGGCAGTCTATGACGCATAAAAAAAATAAAAATTACTAAATTATACTTATAATAAAATAATGTTTAATGTGAGGACACAATTACATAATTATTGGGTTTGTGTAACCTCCTGCTTTAGATGTAAGACATGTCATTTGTAACTAAATAAGATCACTATGGAACAAATGAATATTAACCCTTTACCCTTTGTTAGATGAATGCAAGTCATACATGTAACCTCCTAATACCCGGTATCGCTGAATTGGGGAGATAAAAAAGGTTAAGTTAATAATGGTGATGTAAAGTGGTTGGAGAGATAAGTTGATTAGAAGAGAATGCATGCAGTTACAATGAAGTTCAATTTATCTTGATTTGTTTTTTTTTTTTTTTTTTTTTTTTTTGCAGAATGCTAGAGTTTTGTGTTTGGATCGAATGGATCGAATAAGCGCCCTTCCTCCATCCATAATACATGCCATCCTATGTCTATTACCAATTAAAGATGCAGTCAGGACAAGTATCCTCTCGAGGGAATGGAGGTACTATTGGACCCAAATTCCTGAACTCTATTTTGACAAGAATGAGTTTGAAGAATCTGGTACGAATCAGCTATCCTTTCTGGATCAAACCTTTGACTTTCCACATTCAGCAGAACTGAAGATCAATGAGTTTAAGTACTTCAATGCTATAAAGCAAACTTTGTTATTGCATCAGGGCCCACTACACCTGTTCTTCCTTGTCACAACTGCAGACCAGATATGTGTTGAACTTGACCAAATCATAGATCACCTGTTAAGGAGGAATATTGTTAAGGAGGAATACTGTCAAAATATTTAGGTTTAGGTTGTTTGGGGGTGGTAAGTATAGGTTACCATTATCTATCTTCTCATTGCATCAGTTAACTCACCTAGATCTCCAAGACGTTTGTATGGACCACCAACCAACATTTAATGGATTTGGTAGCCTGACACAGTTAATGTTGTCCCATGTAATGATATCTTCAAAGACACTATTACATCTTGTATCCCGTTGTCCATTACTTAAGAGCTTCACTCTGGTAAGTAAATAATATCTGATTATAATATGCATTTCTAATTCTAATGAATTTTTATGTCTTGTATCTAAATCTTGTAAGTTGCTTCAGGTTATAGATGAAGATGATATGCTCGGTAATGACAGATCCTCCATTATTGACCTAATTGAGTGCATGCCTGTCATTGAGCGTCTGTTTATTGATGGTTTTCTTTCTCATGTAAGTTTATTTACATGAAATATATAATTATATATATATATATATATATATATATATATATATATATATATATATATATATATATATATATATATATATATATATATATATATATATATATAATATATATAGTTAGTAATTTACTTATTTGTAAAATAAATAATACATTGTCTAATTACTCTTTGTTTTGGCCTATGGGTTTAAGTGTTTTTTTATAGACTCGCTTCCACAAGAGCATCCAGTCTAGGACCTAATTGAGTGCATGCCTGTCATTGAGCGTCTGTTTATTGATGGTTTTCTTTCTCATGTATATGTATATATAGTTAGTAATTTACTTATTTGTAAAATAAATAATACATTGTCTAATTACTCTTTGTTTTGGCCTATGGGTTTAAGTGTTTTTCTATAGACTCGCTTCCACAAGAGCATCCAGTCTCCTTAGTCCACCTTAAATACTTGCATATAGAGAACATGTGTTTCCTTGACTCCCGTGAGCTGCCTTTGCTTTTCCTTTTAATCCGATGCTCTCCGAATTTGGAAAAACTCTTTCTCATTCTTGATGTAAGTTTATTATTAAGTCCATCTTGTATCCTCAGTGTTTTCAAATTCATGTCAAACTATATATTATATTATATACTTACGATTGAAACACATATATATTTCTGATAGCTTCCTGAAGGTGCTACTACTTATCCAGCAGCTCTTGAGATATATGAAAAAGACCCGATCACACTAAAGAAGTATTCGAAAATTTGGTTGAAGAACCTAAAGAAATTAACGATTTGTCAGTTCTTGGACACCAAGCTTCATTTGGAGTTTGTGCAACTAATATTGGCCAAATCCCCAATGCTGAGCAAGGTAAAAATATGGTCTGGTGGTAAGATGGTACCTGGGTCAAATACAAGAAGAATTTTGCAACACTCACCACGTGCATCAGGAGCTGCAAAAATTCTGGTTGATTAGATATTGGCTTAAAATTACATAAGTAGACCTAACGGTACCTGGTTAATCAGTAGACCTATTTAGATATTAGCTTAAAATTACTTTAGATTACTCGACTGTATTGTTACTAACTGTGAGCTGCTACTTGTTTATTTCTCATTTCTCTGGTTAATTATTTTCTTGTTACTTGTGGGTTGAGATGAGTGATATGTCAAGAGTCCAACCAACCAGCTCTGTTGATGTCTACATTTTTTTGTGTTGCTTTACTAAGATTCTTCTATATCATCTCTCGTAGTACTCTGGTGGGTTTTTTCTCTTTATGGTTTAGTGTGGTGGTAATTATGTAGTACGTAATATGACATTGATGATGTTTTTTAGCACTTTAGGCAAGGGAATCTTATTAAGCCATATTTATCTTATATGACTTTGAAACACCCAGCTTTATGTAATGTAACACAATCTATGGTGGATTTTAGGGTTAAAGGATTAATCCTTGTGTCTCTGAAACAAAAGAAACGCAATTTCATAAAACTGAGGCATGGCTAATTAAAACCCAACACTACTTATAATTCGAAGAAACAATGGTACACCGAGATGATAATACTTAAAAAACCGACAAAATCGTCATTGACGGCGCCGTTAACTTAGGTCTCATTGCATGGTCGTAGTCCCTAAATGAGACTAGTTTGACCAAAATTATGTCGCATTCATTTAAAATGTATAAGACTTACAAAGTTTAGTTTACCAAACGGATTGACAAGTTTAAGTTTACAAAAATTGTAAAGTATAAATGAAATAACTTGCGACATAGTAAGTTTAAAATCACGGTTGCTATAAATAACGTAAGTATGTATGCTTAAGTTTGAATCCAAAAGTGCTATCGCTAGCGTATGCATGTATGCTTGACTCCAAGCAAGTAATCAAAGTGTGCGGAAGCATTTATCAAGTAGCCAAGTATGAACCTGAGAAACATATAGAAAACTGTCAACGAAAAACGTTGGTGAAATCATAGATGTATTTATAAACGTTGTTTTTGAACCATAAGATTTTGTATAATTGATTATCCAAATCGTTTGCATTCCAAAAGTATGTTCGCGAGCACCCAATTATCAAAACTTAACTGTTTTGCACCATGTTACGTAGTGTTAGAACATACACTAAACCCGAAAATATATTTCATCTGCCGACGGTAGCGAACCGTTTGAATGAGGCTCGTCAAGCCCATGTGATCACATAATATAAGTTCTCGCTTACACCCTGCAAGTGTAACTAATGATAATTGAATTGAGGCTTTTTGTTCTAACTCGCTGTGGAATGTTTGTTTTCGTACTTGTGTTCAAAGCATAAAAGTATGTAGTATAAAACTGTATATGTTTCTCATCCCATGAATTAAAAGTATAAAAGTTGTTGAAAGATGGGACTATGATCTCACGTCGGGTGCACGAGTATAAAAGTACTTCACAAAGTAAACGTGTGCATGAAAGTTGTTTAGCCTTGACCTAAACAAGTAAGTTGTATCAATTAACCAGTTACGACACAAGGTCGGGCGAAATGTGTTCAATTAGTCCTATGGCTCGTTACGACTCGATTAAATAGCATGTGAGTCACGTTGTCAAGTTTCATGCAAGAATCAAGTATAAAAGAAGATTAGAACGATTGCATAAGTATTTGTTAAGTTTGAATAAAAGTCAACTTTGGTCAAAGTCAATGAAAAAGTCAACGAGGTCGGGTCGGGTATCCGACAATTTTTCTATGAAAGATAAGCATATATAAGTATGTTGGCCAAGTTTCATGTTGATCGGGGGTGCGTAGCATAGTTAGAATTAAACGAAAATGTGCGTTTTTGGACAGCCGGGGCCCGGAGCGGCGCTCCAGGACCTTGAGCGGCGCTCAGATGGTCTGTTCAGCAAAATCTGGGCAGTTTGAACACTTAATGCACGAATCCAACTTCAAACAACCATAACTTGTGAACCGTAAACATTCAAAACACGTATCTTATATCGTTGGAAAGGTAATTTAACGAGGAATACAACTAAACACATTTCACCAATCAAATTAATCATTAACAACAATAAAAACCTCAATAAATGATCATTATTTAACGTTTCAAGCTCAAAAATGCAAACGGTGATTCAGGAATTCAATTTACGCATACGATATGCCGTTTCGAAGGTAATTGAACATACATTACAACTAAATACTTACTAACAACATTAACAATCATTCAATGCATCAAAAGTTTGTTTTAAGTCTATCAAACCCTAGCCAAAAATCACAAAATCAACAATCATGTTAATGAAGTTTTTCTAAATCAACCTACATACCAAAACGAAGCTAATGATGCTAGTAACATATTTAATACATGAACTTTAATATTTAAATAACATTTAATCATCCAAAATCAAAGATTAAACTAACCAATTTCAAGTGTTCATGCTAGTTACTCCAAAACAACAAATTAAGCAAACAAATCACATATTCATGTTAGACTTGAGCCATAGACACTAACTAACACCATTTCAAGTTCATAAATCGAATTAGAGAAATCTAGAGTTTTTAGAAAGTTATCCAAAATCGATGAAGTTATTATCAAAACGTAGAGGATGAAGAGAGGATCAAGAATATGTAGTCGAATTTGTTGTGAGCTCCCTAAATCCGAATTAGATGATGAATGAGTGATGAAGATGGAGATGAGTTTAAGTTGGGGATTTTATGTTGAGAGAAAATGGAAAAAGAAAAAGAAATGAAAAGTGAAATGAATGGTGGAGGAGGGGTTGACTAAGTCAACAACTAGTTACCATTTTGGTCTCATGACAAGTCTAGTCCCTCGAGTTTAAAGCGGGTGCGTGAATTAACCAAACGAATTAATTTAAAAACGCTAGAGTAAACGAGAGATGTTATAATTAAATAACGAAAATATTAGAAACGCTAAACAACGAAAGATACGAATCTAGATACGAAATGTATTATATAAAAAAAAAGACGGGCGTTAAAATAATTTAACGAAAAAAGGCGGGATGTTACATTACCCACACCTTAAAAGAAATTTCGTCCCGAAATTTAGTTGAAAGTAGTAGTAGTTGTTTCTTCCTCGAGATCTTGTGTTGCCAATTCTACAAATAAGTGAAGGTACTTCCTTGGGTATTTCAACGAACTTTGACAGTCGGGATTTTACGTTGTTTAAAAGTTTGGCTCCACGATTCATAATTTCAACCGGTTCTCCTATGAAGTGGAGTTTGTCATCGATAGTAAGCTCATCGAAAGGAATGACAAGTTCTTGTTCGGCAAGACACTTCCTTAAGTTTGATATATAGGATGTAGGATGAACGGAATTTGATTGAGTCGGGATTTCGAAACGGTAAGCAACGGGTCCAATACGCCCCAAGATTTCAAAAGGATCAAAATATCACGGATTTATTTTTCTGCGTTTCCCGAAACGGATTACACCTTTTCAAGGCGCGACTTTTAACATTACGCGGTTACCCACTTGGAATTTGAGAGGTTTACGTCTAACATCGGCGTAGCTCTTTTGGAAACTACGGGCCGTCTTGAGCCTTTCTTGGATTTGAACGATCTTAACGGTTACTTCATGAATGAGTTCGGTTCCGGTGGTTTGTTTATCACTTACTTCAGTTCAACAATTTAGAAAACGACAATTGCGGCTATATGAGTTTCCGAAAGGTGTGGTCTTAATACCCGGGTGATAAACATCGTGGTAAGAGAATTCGGTTAAAGGCAAATACTTTTCTCAAGTAAATTTGAAGTTGATAATACAAACTCGTATTATGGTTTCCAAGGTTCGAATCTCACATTTGCTTTGTTCGTCGGTTTGTGGGTGATACGCGGTACTCATGTCTAAACGTGGTCCCAAGGCTTCTTGTAAGGCACCCCAAAAATTAGAAGTGAAACGAGCATCTCGATCCGAAACGAGGTACATTTCTTTAAGGTATATTTGAACAAGTTTTCGTTTCTCAATAAATTCGCGTCGCGGAAGATTTATCGGTTTCTGAAAATGTTTGTTAGAGCAAGTTTCTTATCGTGTTCTGAAAACGTTCGTTAGGACTATTCACCCTCGAGGCGAATACTAGTATAATGTGAAGAGTCTCTCTCTCCATTGAGAATTTAGATAAAAGGTTTCCGTATACAGAAGTACGAGTGTAATGCGAGAGAAATTTCCTCCTCGATGTGAGCATAACAAGCATTTTATAGTTCGTCAATAAAACTGTGCGAAAACGAGATAGTATACATGTATAACATATGTTTAAAGTCGAAAGAATTTGTCATTCATTCGGAAGCATAGATATGGTTCGACAATAATCGAAGGTGTGTCCCTGGTATGGTTGTTATCAATATTCTCGGAGTTTTCGGATATCCAACAAGAAAAATAAAGTCATGTACATGGCACATGGTGGTGATTAGGTTGATCGAGTCCAATCACCATCACGAGTCATTAGAACTTTGGCATGACTTACCATAATATAACCACGTTGATCGAGTGTCGTTATATTATGCTAACTCATACCTCCATTCCCACATTACTCCATAGAATCAAGTTCGTGTAATCGTGAAGATTTAAAATGAACCAAGTGTAACGACGTCTCTAACGTGACTCGTATTGAATCGAAAGAATTTGTGCAACTCTGAAGAAGCGTTTCCCGAGGGAAGTGTATAAATGATTGTTCACGTCAATGCGGTTCAAGTCAAACAATAATGTCTTTAGGCACGAAAAGAGCAACGAATTATGATAACGAGTAGTACGCAACCATAGTGATATGTAGTGATGACGATACTCTAGGTAAGTAGTGGTGGTAATAACAAGAAGTGGTAGATAGTAAGGAACACCGGTGTAACGTCGGTAGTGGCTAGTGATTGCCATAGTAGTGGAAACTTTACAACACTTGTGGATAGTAAGCTGGGACAGTGGTGAATAACAACATGGGAGACAGAGTTCCAGAACTAGTATCACTAATGAAGTCGTCGTCCTCCTTACGCGTATGAATCTTAAGTTTACGTGTGTTACCAGAAAATGGCAGAGTACGAGTTCGTATGAATGAAAATTTGGTACCATTAAGGAGTTCACCTAAGAAAGATTCAAGTATGAATGCACAAGTAGTCAAGTAAGTGCTATCTATAGCAAATGCAAGTCAGAATGTAATGGTTAACTATCCGGTTGTAGTCTAGATTCACTAATGCGTCCTAACGACTCTGTCAGACACACTAATGCACATCTTAGTTCTCTACAACCAACGCTCTAATACCATCTGTAACGACCCGAAAAAATCGTCATTGACGGCGCCGTTAACTTAGGTCTCGTTGCATGGTCGTCAGTTGGTCCCACAGCTTGATCGGACTTAAATGAATTAAATAAACAAAGTTGCATTCTTTTATTTCAAAAGTTTCCCAAAAAGGAAACAAACCAAAATATGTAGTTTTAAACAACCAACCATAGTAATAAACCAAAAGTTGACACAAAACCTTGCCAACAAACCCACAAGTTTAAATTATTCAAAAATAGAATGCAAGCTTAAGTTTCATAAAATGTTTCATAAAATCTGCCCAAATGCATGCAGACTCTTCTAAACACAGCGGAAGCATCACAAAACTCAAGTACCTGTGAAAACATGCAAGTAAACTGTCAACACAAAGGTTGAGTGAATTATAGGTTTAAATAAATAAGTAAACTTTAGACCACAAGATTTAAAAATGTTAGAAAACATTAAACATTATTCCATTATCAATGAGCCACCTGGTAACCACTTAACCCTTTATTTACCCTTGCCAAACACAATAAAAATATACACTTAGACAGTGTATCTACAATAAATTACGAAGTACTAAACATTCCGATTATAAATTGCTAGCGCGACTAGCTCGAAATGGGGTTGTCAAACCCGATAGATCTATCCATAGGATTCGCGTTCACCAGTAGAAACCAATGATTACAGTTACCAGACTAGGGAATATTTTTGTCCAACTCACAATGAATAATTAAATTTAAATGTTACTTGTGTTTAAACGTAAATGAAAATGCATGTAATCACATCCCAAAAATATACTTTGAAAAGTATGTAAAAACGGGACTATAACTCACCTTAAAAGCAACTGAAGAAACCACACAAACAAGCGAATAGCAAATAGAATAAAGTGATCAGGAATGATCACAACGCCGACCTATAAATAAAGCAGGTCGATATAAATAACTAACTTAGGTCAAGTCTTAGTATGATAGCTATTGTACATGTTGCAAGTAGACATAGAACAATACTCGGCAAGCATCGGTTTGACTGGAACAGCGTACGGACACATACAATCTATTTTTAGAAAGTTTATATTTTTAGCAGGTTTCCATTTTTGGAAAGTTTCTATTTTAGGAAAGTTTCTATTTTTGGAAAGTTTCTATTTTTGGAAAGTTTCCAAATTTAGAAAGTTCTATTTTTAGAAAGTTTTTAAGTTAGGAAAGTTTCCTTATTTAGAAAGTCAACAAAAGTCAACTGAAAGTCAAAGCAACCGAAAGTCAACTCAAAAGTCAAACTTGGTCAAACATAGTCAACGTTAATTTGAAAAGTGTAAGTTATAATAATAACATAAGTTATAATGTTTATTAAAGTTAAAAGTGTATAATTATGTCATAACATAAGTTTAATTAAATAAAATGAATTTTTAAAGTTAATATAAGTTGAAATGATATAATTAATATAACATAAGTAGTTAATTAATTAATTAAATATTAGTCATAATATAAATATTATTAATTAATAATAAATTTTAAATCATATCATAAGTATTATTAATTAATAATGAATTATTAATCATATCATAAGTTTCTAAATATAATTATTAAATCATAAGTATTTAATAATTAAATCATAATTAAATAATAATTAAGTCTTATAATAATTAAATAATTATTTAATCTTTATTATAAGTCTTATAATAATATTCTTATAAAATAAATTTAATACTTATCATAAGTATTTTCCATTAATAATAAAAGTGTTATTAATCATAAGTTAAATTAAAAGGTTAATTAAATCATAAATAATAATTAAATGATATATTAAATATTTATATCATAAGTCTTAAATAATAATAATTACCTCTTTTATCATAAGTAATTAATTAATAATGAAATTCATTATTTTTATCATAAGTTTTAGAATTAATCATAAGTTTTAATTCAAAAGTTCATCGGGTCGTATTTTGAGCCCCGGGTGTCGATTTCTGGCGAGCCTTATATGCATCTCCGCCTATTCAAACCACCCAACACAATGGTGCACTCAAGAACACACCAAGAACAGTCCACAATTCGTGGTAATCAGCTATGACACCACTTGGACCTTCAATTTACTCAAAACCGTGTTTTAGTCAAAACGGGTGAACCGTGGCTCGGATTTAGGTGACCCGAACATGAAAGTTCGTCCCACCATCAGTACTAACACACTAACACACCCTAAAGACATCAAGGAAGGTCACCAAGTCGGACCAAACCTGTTTCATGTCAATCCACATTTCAATTTTAACAAAATAGTAATTTGATCATAACTAGGGCTCCGGCAATCGAAACAACATGAATCCGGAGTCTAAAATTAATGTCTTGATGAGAGGAACTCATCTAGATAGTTTATTTTAACTTATATATCAGTCACAAACCCAGAATACACGAAATAGCTGCTGTCCAGAATTTTATAAACCGAAAACATGCAATTATGAGTACATCTATGCATACAAACACCATTACAATAATCCACAAACATCATACTACTAAATAAATATCAAAATACAGAAAATAATTGAAAAATTGAAAGTTCTAGGGTTAGGGTTTATTCCCTAATCGAGAAACGATTGATGTTATCGCGTAGAGAATGAAGAGAGGAACGCGTTTATACTAATCAATCCTTGATCCAAGCTTTAAATTTTGATGATGATGGTGATGTTGGGTGAGGATGGCGACGGCACAAAGGGAAGAGGGAGAGAGGAGAGCAATTTGATAAACTTAGGTTTAGATAAAAGTGGAAGTAAAAAAATAAAATGCCAAAAAAAAAACATAATGGGGAGTATTACCCCCTCCCCTCTTGGTTTTGGCCGATGGGGGGTGTGTGGGGTGGGCTCCATGGCCCAAAGTTGCCAAGTGAAGAATTCCTTATGACCCGAAAGCCCGAACGAGTCCCGAAACGCAAAAACGCACTTACGCGATTAAAAATTCGGAAAGATAACAAACGCGCGACGAAAAATAAATATAAATACACTATATAATAATATGATCTTAAAATATCATATTTAAAATATTTAGGATTTAAATGTCCCAAAAACTCGACCGTTGGTTTGAAAACCAAAAAGATTCGCCGGATGGAAATCCGCGAGACGTAGAAACGTATAAATTAAAATATGAATACAAATATTCACATAACACATAATAATTAATATATATATATATATATATATATATATATATATATATATATATATATTATTACAAATAATAATATAGGTCATAGAAATGACGTGGCACACTAACAGTTAACGGTCGTTAAATAATTAACTGAAAAAGATAACGAAAAAAGTAGGGTCGTGACAGTACCTTCCCGTTACGGAAATTTCGTCCCGAAATTTAAGCAGGCGCAGGGGTTGACTCGGCATCTGAGAACAAATGCGGGTATTTCTGCTTCATCTGGTCTTCACGCTCCCAAGTGAACTCGGGACCGCGTCTAGCGTTCCATCTGACCCGAACAATAGGAATTCTGCTCTGTTTAAGAGTCTTAACCTCTCGGTCCATGATTTCAACAGGCTCCTCAATAAAATGCAATTGCTTATCAACTTGAAGTTCCTCCAAAGGAATAGTCTGATCAAATTCAGCCAAGCACTTCTTTAAATTCGAAATATGGAAAACATCGTGAACAGCACTGAGTTCTTGTGGCAATTTCAAACGATAAGCCACCGGTCCAACTCTTTCAATGATCTCAAAAGGTCCCACGAAATGAGGACTTAACTTCCCTCTTTTACCAAAACAGATTACGCCCTTTCAAGGCGAAACCTTTAACATAACACGATCACCAACTTGAAATTCAACATCTTTCCTTCCTTTATCGGCATAACTCTTTTGCCGACTTCTAGCAGTTCTCAACCTTTCTTTAATTTGTACAATCTTATTAGTAGTCTCGTGAATAATCTCTGGACCTGTAAGTTGAGCATCCCCAACCTCATTACAACAAATAGGAGACCTACATTTCCTACCGTACAAAGCTTCAAACCGTGCGGCTTTAATACTTGCGTGGTAACTGTTGTTATAAGAAAACTCAGCTAGCGGCAAATATTTATCCCACCCATTTCCAAAATCAATGATGCACGCTCGCAACATATCTTCTAATGTCTGAATGGTCCTTTCACTTTGACCATCCGTTTGAGGATGATAAGCGGTGCTCATATCCAACCTAGTACCCAAGGCTTCCTGTAAAGATCGCCAAACCTCAACACAAATCGACTATCTCGGTCGGAAATAATGGAAACAGGAACACCATGCCTAGAAACAATCTCTTTCAAATACAAACGGGTGAGTTTCTCCATCGAATCTGTTTCCCTAATCGGCAAAAAGTGAGCCGACTTAGTGAGTCGATCTACAATCACCCAAATCGCATCATAGCCACCCGAAACTCTTGGTAACTTAGTAATAAAATCCATAGTGATACCTTCCCACTTCCACTCGGGAATTTCTGGTTGCACCAAAAGTCCAGACGATTTTTGATGTTCAGCTTTGACCTTAGCACAGGTCAAACACTTAGTCACATACTTAGCTACATCACCTTTCAAATTATGCCACCAATACAGCTCCTTAAGATCCTGATACATCTTTCCTGAACCAGGATGAATAGAGTATCTAGACTTATGACCCTCATCCAAAACAAGTTGTCGAAGACCTCCAAATTTCGAAACCCATAGACGTCCTGCAAAATACCTAGTACCATCAGCTCGTACTTCAAACTTCTTAGCTACCTTTTCTACATTCTCCTTCACGAAATTCTCCTCCTTTAAGGCTTCTTGTTGTGCCTCAAGAATCTACCTAACGAGGTTTGATCTAACTGTCATATTCAAGGCCCTAACCCTGCGAGGTTCAGTCCTTTCTTTACGACTCAATGCATCAGCCACAACATTGGCCTTACCCGGGTGATACAAAAGGTCACAATTATAATCATTCAACGTCTCAATCCATCTTCGTTGTCTCATGTTCAACTATTTCTGATCGAGGATATGTTGAAGACTCTTGTGATCGGTGTACACAGTACTCTTAACACCATAAAGATAGTGTCTCCAAATTTTAAGCGCAAAAACAACAGCCCCCAACTCTAAATCATGAGTTGTATAGTTCTGTTCGTGAATCTTCAACTGTCGTGACGCATACGCAATAACCTTCTTTCGTTGCATCAAAACACAACCATAGCCTTGTCGCGATGCATCACAATAAACAACAAAATCGTCATTACCCTCCGGTAGTGACAAAATCGGAGCGGTAGTCAACTTCTTCTTCAAAATCTGAAAAGCATTCTCTTGTTCATCCTTCCACTCATACTTCTTCCCCTTATGCGTTAAAGCAGTCAGAGGTTTCGTAATACGAGAGAAATCCTGAATGAACCTTCGATAGTAACCTGCCAACCCTAAGAACTGACGAATCTGAGTAGGAGTTTTCGGGGTTTCCCACTTTTTAATTGCCTCAATTTTAGCAGGATCAACTTGTATTCCCTGTTTACTAACAATATGACCAAGGAACTGAACTTCTCTTAACCAAAAAGCACACTTAGAGAACTTAGCGTACAACTCTTCTTTCTTTAACAAATCAAGCACTAACCTCAAGTGTTCTTCGTGCTCTTCATCACTCTAAGAATAGATAAGGATGTCGTCGATGAAAACAATAACGAACTTGTCCAGATAGGGTCTACACACACGGTTCATGAGGTCCATGAACACAGCAGGTGCATTTGTCAATCTGAACGGCATAACAAGAAATTCAAAGTGACCGTAACGGGTGCGAAAAGCAGTTTTTGAAACATCAGATTCTTTAACACGCAACTGATGATAGCCAGAAAGAAGATCAATTTTTGAATAAACAGACGAACCCTGAAGTTGATCGAACAGATCATCAATTCTCGGAAGAGGATAACGATTTTTAACAGTGAGCTTATTCAGTTCACGGTAATCAATGCATAAACGAAAGGAACCATCTTTCTTCTTAACAAACAGAACGGGAGCTCCCCAAGGGGACGAGCTAGGACGAATGAAACCTTTGTCTAACAACTCACGAAGTTGACTCGACAATTCTTGAAGTTCGGAAGGCGCAAGACGATAAGGAGCACGTGCGACAGGAGCAGCGCCGGGAACAAGATCAATTTGAAATTCTACCGCGCGTTGCGGCGGAAGGCCAGGTAAGTCATCGGGAAACACCTCGGGAAAATCCCTAACAATGTGAACGTCATCAACGTTCTTCACTTCCTTACAAGGATCAACAACATGAGCAAGAATAGCATGACAGCCTTTGCGGAGATGTTTACGAACTTTCATACAGCTAATAAGGTTTAACTTTGTGCATTTCTTATCTCCAAAGACCATCAGTGGCTCTCCAATCACATCAGTAATACGAATAGCCTTATCATAACACACGATCTCAGTACAGTTCGCAGACAACTAATCCATACCAATAACAATATCAAAACTACCAAGTTCAATCGGTATCAAATCTATCTCGAAATCCCTACCACCCAGATTAATGTTACACTTACGATGTACAGTCTTAGCAGTAAGTTCCTTACCATTAGCTACTTCAACAACATAAGTATTGTCTAAGAGAGTTAACGGCGTTTTGATTCTCAGACTTAATTTACTCGACACAAAACTTAAATCAGCCCCTGAATCAAATAGTACATAAACTGATAAATCGTTGACTGAGAACGTACCAGTAACAAGCTTAGGATCTTCCTCCGCATCCTTAGCATTAATGTTGAATGCTCGGCCACGTGCAGTCTCTGCAGTCTTCTTGTTGGGACAAGCATCTCGGAAATGCCCCGGCTTCCCACACTCGTAACAAACTCTCGGATTACCACCATTATTTGACTTTCCATTACCATTACCATTTCCACCTCTATTACCAGCATTATTACCATTACCACCTGTAGCAGGAGTAGCAGAACCCGGCAGAAGCACCGTACAATCCTTAGCAATGTGCCCTTGCTTAGAGCACCTCTTACAAGTAACTGTGCAGTAACCATCATGAGTTTTATAGCAACGAGGACACACACGCTGATTTCTGTTATTAGCACCTGAGGTATCCTGTTTCTTCTGCTGACCCTGGTTTTGATTGCGGTTGTTATCCCACTTTCGTTTCCCATTATCAGCCTTCTTGACAACCTCCTCACTACTTTCAACAACTGTAGTCTTGCTTCTTCTCAACACCTTGTCATTAAGTTTGTGGCCCATAGACATAGCCGCCTCAATAGGCTGGGGTTCACTAGACTCAACCCCGTGTTCAATCTTCTCGGACAAACCATCAATGTAAGCCTCAATTTTGCGGTCCTCATCCGCATAAACCCTAGGACACAGCAAAGTTAACTCGAAAAACCTTCTTTCATAGGCATCTAACTCGGTGCCATGCATTTTCAAATTCTTGAGCTCAACCTCTAGCTTCTTAAGCTCACCCCGAAGTCTATAGCGGGTGATCAATCTTTCCTTAAAATCATTCCAGGCCAAACCATAAGCTACATCGTTCCCCAAACTACTAACCAGATTGTTCCACCATGTCAAGGCACTATCCTTGAGAGTGCAACTAGCGAAACTAACTTTGTCCTCTTCACGGACCCGACTGACCCTGAAAATAGATTCGATTTTCTCGAACCAACGAGTAAGCCCTATTGGTCCTTCCGTACCACTGAATTCTTGGGGTCGACCAGCCATAAAAGTTTTGTGGGAGCATCCCACGTTGCTGTTCACATTGGCGTTAACATTTGCATTTGCTGCCATAGCAGCAGCAATTCCTTCATTGATCAGGCGTTGCATACGCACTTCAGTGGACTCTCTTGGAGGCATGATCTTCAAAATAGAATAACACATCCGTTAGTACCAAGAATAATACTAGTGTCATAAAGGAATAGATCAAAATACGAAAAGATTAACCATCATACATTATAGTTAACAAACACTATGAGTAATAACATGACAGTTATGATTGTTATAGAAATAACCATCACATGCATACATATTTTATGATAAAATCATACAACATACATAGCACCTAACATACATGAACATATATTACGCATAATATAACATGCCAAGAGCCACAACATCGGAAATAAAACATGATAATGATAATAGATGTCATAAAAATAACCATCCATACATAATGAAAAATATCCCATAACAAAATCTTAATAAAATCCTCGGCAAAACGTAGTACAAAACCCAAAATGTATGTATAAAAAGGACATTAAGTCTGATGAAATAGATAATCAATATGAATAATCACATCACATTCGCTTAGAGCGGGTGTGATAAGCTGGTCCAGCATGAGTCTCAGCAGGATCCTCATACTTACGCAACTTCCCTTTCACAACATCTAACTCTTCCTTCAACACACGAACAGTGCTCTCGAGAGCCTCGAACTTAGCATTAACTTCTCGATCACGCTTACGGTTCGCATCCTCAACCCTATGCTTGAAAGTGATAAAGTTACCCATGTCGGCATGAATCTCGTCCATAACTTCATTATGTGGCAAAGTGCGCAAACAATCACTAAGGGCGTTAATACGTGTCACCTCGTTATAAGCCCGGTTCATATGAGTAATGGTAGAAAAATAGTAATGAATAGGATCATCGATCTCTGGTTGATTAGCACGACGTCTAGCAGGAGACGGTGGAGCAGGAGCAGCAACGGAGTTATCGCTCGAAGTCGACATCTGCAAACAGCAAAACCGCAAACCACATACCAAAAATATATAAAAGCTAATAATATAACTTATACGAAATGAAATGCATATTAATGCTATAGCAAAAAGGTCGGGCTGTAGACTAGACTCTAATGCACCCTAAAAACCACGGGTTGACCACATTAAGACCGCCTAGTTCCCTACAACCAACGCTCTGATACCACATGTGACGACCCCGTCAAAACACTTAACGGATCCGTCAGTTGGTCCCACAGCTTGATCGGACTTAAATGAATTAAATAAACAAAGTTGCATTCTTTTATTTCAAAAGTTTCCCAAAAAGGAAACAAACCAAAATATGTAGTTTTAAACAACCAACCATAGTAATAAACCAAAAGTTGACACAAAACCTTGCCAACAAACCCACAAGTTTAAATTATCCAAAAATAGAATGCAAGCTTAAGTTTCATAAAATGTTTCATAAAATCTGCCCAAATGCATGCAGACTCTTCTAAACACAGCGGAAGCATCACAAAACTCAAGTACATGTGAAAACATGCAAGTAAACTGTCAACACAAAGGTTAAGTGAATTATAGGTTTAAATAAATAAGTAAACTTTAGACCACAAGATTTAAAAATGTTAGAAAACATTAAACATTATTCCATTATCAATGAGCCACCTGGTAACCACTTAACCCTTTATTTACCCTTGCCAAACACAATAAAAATATACACTTGGACAGTGTATCTACAAAAAATTACGAAGTACTAAACATTCCGATTATAAATTGCTAGCGCGACTAGCTCGAAATGGGGTTGTCAAACCCGATAGATCTATCCATAGGATTCGTGTTCACCAGTAGAAACCAATAATTACAGTTACCAGACTAGGGAATATTTTTTTCCAACTCAAAATGAATAATTAAATTTAACTGTTACTTGTGTCTAAACGTAAATGAAAATGCATGTAATCACATCCCAAAAATATACTTTGAAAAGTATGTAAAAACGGGACTATAACTCACCTTAAAAGCAACTGAAGAAACCACACAAACAAGCGAACAGAAAATAGAATAAAGTGATCAGGAATGATCACAACGCCGACCTATAAATAAAGCAGGTCGATATAAATAACTAACTTAGGTCAAGTCTTAGTATGATAGCTATTGTACATGTTGCAAGTAGACATAGAACAATACTCGGCAAGCATCGGTTTGACTGGAACAGCGTACGGACACATACAATCTATTTTTAGAAAGTTTCTATTTTTAGCAGGTTTCCATTTTTAGAAAGTTTCTATTTTAGGAAAGTTTCTATTTTTGGAAAGTTTCTATTTTTGGAAAGTTTCCAAATTTAGAAAGTTCTATTTTTAGAAAGTTTTTAAGTTAGGAAAGTTTCCTTATTTAGAAAGTCAACAAAAGTCAACTGAAAGTCAAAGCAACCGAAAGTCAACTCAAAAGTCAAACTTGGTCAAACATAGTCAACGTTAATTTGAAAAGTGTAAGTTATAATAATAACATAAGTTATAATGTTTATTAAAGTTAAAAGTGTATAATTATGTCATAACATAAGTTTAATTAAATAAAATGAATTTTTAAAGTTAATATAAGTTGAAATGATATAATTAATATAACATAAGTAGTTAATTAATTAATTAAATATTAGTCATAATATAAATATTATTAATTAATAATAAATTTTAAATCATATCATAAGTATTATTAATTAATAATGAATTATTAATCATATCATAAGTTTCTAAATATAATTATTAAATCATAAGTATTTAATAATTAAATCATAATTAAATAATAATTAAGTCTTATAATAATTAAATAATTATTTAATCTTTATTATAAGTCTTATAATAATATTCTTATAAAATAAATTTAATACTTATCATAAGTATTTTCCATTAATAATAAAAGTGTTATTAATCATAAGTTAAATTAAAAGGTTAATTAAATCATAAATAATAATTAAATGATATATTAAATATTTATATCATAAGTCTTAAATAATAATAATTACCTCTTTTATCATAAGTAATTAATTAATAATGAAATTCATTATTTTTATCATAAATTTTAGAATTAATCATAAGTTTTAATTCAAAAGTTCATCGGGTCGTATTTTGAGCCCCGGGTGTTGATTTCTGGCGAGCCTTATATGCATCTCTGCCTAATCATACCACCTGACACAATGGTGCACTCAAGAACACACCAAGAACAGTCCACAAGTCGTGGTAATCAGCCATGACACCACTTGGACCTTCAATTTACTCAAAACCGTGTTTTAGTCAAAACGGGTGAACCGTGGCTCGGATTTAGGTGACCCGAACATGAAAGTTCGTCCCACCATCAGTCCTAACACACTAAAACACCCTAAAGACATCAAGAAAGGTCACCAAGTCGGACCAAACCTGTTTCATGTCAATCCACATTTCAATTTTAACAAAATAGTAATTTGATCATAACTAGGGCTCCGGGAATCGAAACGACATGAATCCGGAGTCTAAAATTAATGTCTTGATGAGAGGAACTCATCTAGATAGTTTATTTTAACTTATTTATCAGTCACAAACCCAGAATACACGAAATAGCTGCTATCCAGAATTTTATAAACCGAAAACATGCAATTATGAGTACATCTATGCATACAAACAACATTACAATAATCCGCAAACATCATACTACTAAATAAACATCAAAATACAGAAAATAATTGAAAAATTGAAAGTTCTAGGGTTAGGGTTTATACCCTAATCGAGAAACGATTGATGTTATCGCGTAGAGAATGAAGAGAGGAACGCATTTATACTAATCAATCCTTGATCCAAGCTTTAAATTTTGATGATGATGGTGATGTTGGGTGAGGATGGCGATGGCACAAAGGGAAGAGGGAGAGAGGTGAGCAATTTGATAAACTTAGGTTTAGATAAAAGTGGAAGTAACAAAATAAAATGCCAAAAAAAAAACATAATGGGGAGTATTACCCCCTCCCCTCTTGGTTTCGGCTGATGGGGGTGTGTGGGGTGGGCTCCATGGCCCAAAGTTGCCAAGTGAAGAATTCCTTATGGCCCGAAAGCCCGAACAAGTCCCGAAACGTAAAAACGCACTTACGCGATTAAAAATTCGGAAAGATAACAAACGCGCGACGAAAAATAAATATAAATACACTATATAATAATATGATCTTAAAATATCATATTTAAAATATTTAGGATTTAAATGTCCCAAAAACTCGACCGTTGATTTGAAAACCAAAAAGATTCGCCGGATGGAAATCCGCGAGACGTAGAAACGTATAAATTAAAATATGAATACAAATATTGACATAACACATAATAATTAATATATATATATATATATATATATATATATATATATATATATATATATATATATATTACAAATAATAATATAGGTCATAGAAATGACGTGGCACACTAACAGTTAACGGTCGTTAAATAATTAACTGAAAAAGATTACGGAAAAAGTAGGGTCGTGACATCGTAGTCCCTAAATGAGACTCGTTTGACCAAAATTATGTCGCATTCATTTGAAACGTAAAAGACTTACAAAGTTTAGTTTACCAAACGGATCGACAACAAGTTTAAGTTTACAAAAATTGTAAAGTATAAATGAAATAACTTGCGACATAGTAAGTTTAAAATCACGGTTGCTATAAATAACGTAAGTATGTATGCTTAAGTTTGAATCCAAAAGTGCTATCGCTAGCGTATGCATGTATGCTTGACTCCAATCAAGTAATCAAAGTGTGCGGAAGCATTTATCAAGTAGCCAAGTATGAACCTGAGAAACATATAGAAAACTGTCAATGAAAAACGTTGGTGAAATCATAGGTGTATTTATAAACGTTATTTTTGAACCACAAGATTTTGTATAGTTGATTATCCAAATCGTTTGCATTCCAAAAGTATGTTCGCGAGCACCCAATTATCAAGACTTAAATGTTTTGCACCCTGTTACGTAGTGTTAGAACATACACTAAACTCGAAAATATATTTCATCCACCGACGGTAGCGAACCGTCTGAATGAGGCTCGTCAAGCCCATGTGATCACATAATATAAGTTCTCGCTTACACCCTGCAAATGTAACTAATGATAATTGAATTGAGGCTTTTTGTTCTAACTCGCTATGGAATGTTTGTTTTCGTACTTGTGTTCAAAGCATAAAAGTATGTAGTATAAAACTGTATATGTTTCTCATCCCATGAATTAAAAGTATAAAAGTTGTTGAAAGATGGGACTATGATCTTACGTCGGGTGCACGAGTATAAAAGTACTTCACAAAGTAAACGTGTGCATGAAAGTTGTTTAGCCTTGACCTAAACAAGTAAGTTATATCAATTAACCAGTTACGACACAAGGTCGGGCGAAATGTGTTCAATTAGTCCAATGGCTCGTTACGACTCGATTAAATAGCATGTGAGTCACGTTGTCAAGTTTCATGCAAAAATCAAGTATAAAAGAAGATTAGAACGATTGCATAAGTATTTGTTAAGTTTGAATAAAAGTCAACTTTGGTCAAAGTCAACAAAAAATTCAACGAGGTCGGGTCGGGTATCCGACAATTTTTCTATGAAAGATAAGCATATATAAGTATGTTGGCCAAGTTTCATGTTGATCGGGGGTGCGTAGCATAGTTAGAATTAAACAAAAATGTGCGTTTTTGGACAGCCGGGGCCCGGAACCTTGAGCGGCGCTCAGATGGTCTGTTCAGCAAAATCTAGGCAGTTTGAACACTTAATGCACGAATCCAACTTCAAACAACCATAACTTGTGAACCGTAAACATTCAAAACACGTATCTTATATCGTTGGAAAGGTAATTTAACGAGGAATACAATTAAACACATTTCATCAATCAAATTCATGATGGATTTCAATACATAAACAAAGTCACAAACCCATTTTGTTACATATAAATTCGTGTGTATATGTATATATAAAGCGGAAGCAATTTCTAGTTTATGCATGTAAAGTTTAACCCTTTAAATTTGAAATCCATTAAAGATCTAGTCTTGAAAATACACTTAAATGTAAATAGAGCTAGTTAGATGTTTATACCTACTCCAAAATGGAGGTGAAGAACTAGGATGAAGAAGATGATGTAGATGAAGAAAACTTCTAACTTGAAGCCTCAAATCTTTGATACCCACAAGCAATAATCAACACCCAAGACTTGGTTAGGATTTTAGACACTTAATTACTTGCAAAAATCAACCAAGAATCCCTTGAAGAAAGGAGAGGAAATTGCAAATATTATTTTCAAAATGCTAGAGTCAAAGAGTGTGTTAAAGTTGCACCAATGCATGTGTATTAGTCATAATTATATGGAGTAATCAAGGAAGGGTGGTTGGCACCTAGGAGCCTTCAAAAAAATGGCCCCCCACCCCTTCCATTTATTTTATATTTTATTACATATTTATAAAACATACATGCATTTAGTTGTAAGTATTTTATTTTATAAGCCTTTTATAAAATAAAATGCAACACACATATGTTACATACACTTTATATTATTTATAACCTATATAAATAATATACAACATGTAGTAACTTATAATTATCCAAATAATTATATCTAGCATTTATTTTAGAAAACCAATTTCTAAAATTCAAGTGTCGTGTATTTGCTTTAATGATCCGATTGTCAAAACAAATACATAAAGTGTTGATAGCTTGTTATTGGGTATGACCCGACTTGGATCACAACATGTAAGCCACATTAATTTATTATGTCTCTCGGGCACAAGAAAATCCTTCAATCTCCCACTTGCACGAGAAACATAAGGAATTAATGCAAGTGACAGATACCACCTAACGACCGTCCATCACCCCCAACATGTTATGACTTAGTGCCATTCAATAACATCATCCCTTTCGAGTTTCCATTTCGAATATGATTTAGGTGAATCTTTCAATATATCCTTTTGCCCTAGATGTCATGTTAAATCCAAGAGACATAGAATGATCACTCTCTTATAGATTTAACTTTGTCAGGCCTTAGACATCTGACTCTCAACGAATAAGAGGGACAAATTCCATCTTGACTACATACGTCCTAGACATTACACTTCGTACCATACCTGAAACCTCCCTTATGTACTACCATGTTTCAGAATAGCGAAGGAAAGAATCAAGGCACAATATTCGGTGAATATCTGAACCCAATATGTGTCTCAGGTCAGAGGATATAATGATATTCTCCTTTACTCAAGATTACATGTGATCAACCACAAAGGTTCCATATAGTAATCTTGAGAGCGGGTCTTCCAATATTTGTGTCCCACAAATATCTATGAACCTTGGTTGCAACCTTGCCCTACATTCACCATTTGAATGTTAACCAATCCAAGTTCATAATAGTCTAGACCTCACACTTGTTCCCACAAATGTGATCAACTACGGAATTTAGAATAATAATTTATTCATGGATAAAATATGCTAAATTGGAACATGACTCATAATTTAAATTAATATCATAATTATATTAATGAGTTTGAACTAATTCGTTCCGTTACAATACATAAAGTAGATCAATTCCAATCACTAGAATGTCGAAGCCCTAATGCACAAACATGTCCCTCATGTTTTGGCCCATGTAAAAGCTTCGTGAGTGGATCCGCAACATTTTGATCTGTGTGAACTTTGTGAATACATATCTTTCCCTTTTCAACCTCATCCCTAATGTAGTTGAATCTCCGCTCAATGTGACGAGTCTTTTGATGAGCACGAGGTTCCTTGATTTGAGCAATCGCACCCTCGTTGTCACAAAAGATCTCAAGAGGGTCCTGAATGGAAGGGACCACTCCTAAGTCGTCGATGAATTTCTTCATCCATGCAGCTTCCTGAGCTGCCAATGAGGCGGCAATGTACTCCGACTCTGTAGTGGATAACGCAACAACTTCCTGTTTCGCACTCTTCCAAGAGACCGCACCACCATTTAACATGAATACATAACCGGATTGTGACCGAGAGTCATCTCGATCAGTTTGGAAACTCGCGTCCACGTAACCTTTTACAACGAGTTCCTCCTCACCAGACCCATATATTAGAAACATATCCTTAGTCCTTCTAAGGTATTTCAATATACATTTAACCGCAGTCCAATGACTATTTCCTGGGTTATTCTGGTATCTACTTGTCAAGCTTAGAGCGCATGACACATCCGGTCTAGTACATATCATTGCATACATGATAGACCCAATAGCAGATGCGTATGGGACTTTCTTCATTCTCTCTTGTTCATCTTTCGTGGTAGGACACTGAGATGAACTGAGAACGGTTCCTCTTTGAATAGGTACCAAACCTTTCTTAGAGTTTTCCATCTTGAACCTTTTCAAGACCTTATCAATGTATGTACTTTGACTTAAGCCTATCAATCTCTTGGATCTATTCCTATAGATTCCAATCCCCAATATATATTGTGCTTCTCCAAGATCCTTAATGGAGAAGCAACTTTTTAACCAAGTTTTGACCTCTTGCATTGTGGTTATATCATTCCCAAATAATAATACGTCATCCACATATAGCACAAGGAACATTATGGAGCTCCCACTAGCCTTCTTGTATACACAAGCTTCATCACCATTTTTAATAAAGCCAAATTTCTTTGCCTCTTCATTAAAACGATGATTCCACATTCTCGATGCTTGTTTCAACCCATAGATTGATTTCTTTAACTTGCATACTTTTTTAGGATTTTTCGGATCGACAAAACCTTCGGGCTGTGCCATATAGACATCTTCCTCAAGATATCCATTTAGGAAAGCGGTTTTGACATCCATTTGCCAAATTTCGTAATCATAATGAGCAGCGATGGCAAATAATATCCTAATAGACTTTAGCATTGCCACAGGCGAGAAGGTCTCATCATAGTCAACCCCTTGAGTTTGAGTGAAACCCTTTGCTACAAGTCTAGCTTTGTATGTATCCAAGTTTCCATGTATGTCGGTTTTCATCTTGAAAATCCACTTGCAATCAACTAGCTTAGAGCTAGGAGGTTGCTCAACAAGTTCCCAAACTTGGTTTTCATACATGGATTGCATCTCGGCGTTCATGGCTTCCTGCCATTTATCTTTATCTATCCTTGATAAAGCATCTTTGTAGTTTGTCGGTTCATCCAAATCAACCGTATAGCAACCATCCACGAGAAACCCATATCTCTCGGGAGGATTACTAATCCTACTAGATCTTCGAACGTCTTGTGTACCTTGATCATCCACTTGATCATTTTCAGCATCCTCATGTTGAGTGCTAGTGTCAACCAATTGTGTATCATCGGCTTGATCTTGTACCTCTACAAGATCTATTTTTCTTTCACCATCACCTTCCATAAGGAACTTGGTTTCAAGGAATTCCGCTTTCCGAGCTACAAATACCGTTTGCTCGGATGGATCATAGAAGTAATATCCCATGTCATCTTTGGGATATCCTATGAAGATACACTTTGTGGATCGAGCATGTAGCTTATTTGCTACATAACGCTTAGGATAAGCTTCACATCCCCATACTTTCAAGTATGAAAGAGAAGGAGGTTTTCCAAACCACATCTCATGAGGAGTTCGTTCCACTTTCTTGGTTGGGGCCATATTTAAAATACGAGCCGCGGAGCTTAGACAATAACCCCAAAATGATAGAGGTAACGAGCTTCTAGCCATCATAGATCGAACCATATCCATTAGGGTTCGGTTCCTCCTTTCGGATACTCCATTAAGTTGGGGTGTTCCGGGTGGAGTAAGTTGTGAGATGATCCCACAACTCCTAAGATGATCTTGGAAGGCATCGCTTAGGTATTCACCTCCTCTATCGGTACGAAGTACCTTGATTGTCCTATTGAGTTGATTTTGTACTTCGTTTTGATATTCTTTGAATGCTTTAAACGTTTCGTCCTTGTGTCTTAGTAAATAGACATATCCGAAACGACTAAAGTCATCAATGAAAGTAACAAAGTATCTTTCACCATTCCTAGTTATGGGTTTAAAGGGTCCACATACATCCGAATGTATTAAACCCAATAAATCTTTAGCCCTTTCATGAGTGCCTTTGAAAGGTGCTTTAGTCATCTTGCCTTGTAAACAAGATTCACATACATCAAACGAATCCATTTCATTTGATTTCAAAAGTCCATTCCTTTGAAGTGTATGCATTCGGTTCTTGTTTATATGTCCAAGGCGACAATGCCATAAATAGGAATCACTCAAATCCCTTTTGAGTTTCTTGGTGCTAGTATGGTATATTGAGCTATTAGATGATGCATCATCATGAACCAATTCATAAATTCCATTTGAAGGCGTAGCCTTGAAATAGAATATATCATCTTTAGAAAAATGGATATCATTATCAATAAAATTAACATTGAAACCACATTGTCTTAAGCGAGAAATAGAAATAATGTTTCGACATAAATCCGGTGCATACAAAACATTTTCTAAAATAAGCTCCAATCCACTTGGAAGCTTCAAAACAAATTCTCCTTGAGCTTTAACATGCACCTTTGCACCATTGCCCATATAGAGACTTGATGTTCCCGCTTTATGATCACTTCTTTTGAACCCCTGCAAAGAATTGCAAATATGAGTTCCACATCCCGTGTCTAATACCCATGTATTAGAAGAAGTAATACTAAGCTCTATATATACCATATATATATTACCTGAGGTTTGCCCTGCATCCCTCTTGTCCTTCAACTCTTTAAGATAGACCGGACAGTTTCGTTTCCAATGACCCATCTCACCGCAACCGAAACATGGGTCTTCCTTGGGGTTTGCCTTCTCGGCTACCTTTTGCTTCTTGGCCTTGTTGATGGTTGGGGTAACCATCTTCCCCTTCCCTTTGCCTTGATGGACGGGTCCTTTTCTCTTAGCCACCTTTGGCTTAGAGGTGTTACCTTTAGACCCACCTTGATCGATTGCTAACACGGGTAAAGCTCTTTTACCCATGCTTGTTTCCGCCGTCCTAAGCATACCATGAAGCTCACCTATGCTCTTATCCATCCCATTCATGTTGTAATTAATTACAAATTGATCAAACCTCTTTGATAGGGAGTTAAGGATAAGATCGGTGGCTAACTCATTAGATATGTTAAGGTTGAGACGGTTAGCACGATCGATAAGGCTTTTCATCTTAAGTACATAAGATGAAACCGATTGGGATTCGTCCATACGACAAGCATGAAGCGCCCGAACCGTTTCGAAACGCTCAACACGTGCTTGTTGGAGAAACATCTCCTTCAATTGTGTTATCATGTCGTAAGCGCTATGATGCTCGAAATCCTTTTGGAGTTCGGGTATCATAGTCCCAAGCATTAAGCATGAGACTTGAAGGGAGTCGTGGCAATACTTATCGTAAGAGGCCATTGCCTCCACATCACTCTCATCCGGTTGGTCGGGAATGGGGTCCTCAATCACATACATTTTATCCTCTTGTTTGAGGACAATCCGAAGATTGCGGAACCAATCCATAAAATTTGTATGGTTGAGTTTGTCTTTCTCGAGGAGAGACCGTAACGATAGGTTGTTAAAGTTAAGTGGTGCGTTGTTCATGTTGTTGTTGTTATTAGCGGCCATCTACAAAATTCAACAAAGTTCTTTTAAGTATCGATTTGGATTTAATAAACAATACCCTTTTAATTTGTTTTATTAAATATTAGAATCCAACGGTAAATCAAATTTCGGTTAGGTGACCTTTATCCCGTCATTTGATTTAGCTAGGTAGTCATAATGACAATTGCAATCCTTTTGCAACTTCTAAGTTATGGGATCATGCAATCCTTTTGCATGGCATATTAATCCCATCAACGCCTATTTGTTCCTCATGCTTCGGTGACCCTAAGTTCATGATTCCCAAATCAAGTCGTCCTACTTGTGTAGACATGTAGACTTAACATACAAGTGGTTAGGTGACCTTTATCCCACAAACATGCAAAGTGTACTTTATTCATATTAGTTCACTCATGACGGTTAGGTGACCTTTATCCCATCATGAGATTCCTAATATGTCTAAGTGTTTCCACAAAAGGATGGCGTTTAACTTGTTTATCTTGTATTAGTAAAGGGATTTTAGGTTTTCTACATTCTAGTTTAGAAAACAAAGTGCTATACACCAACATGCATTTGGTGTGTAGTATGTTTATGAAAAACCCATTTTCATGTGCCTTTTAGTAACCAATTACTAGTTTTAACCATTTCATTACCTTTTTAAATAAACCATTTTATTCAAGTCTAATAACCAATTATTAGTGTCATTTTGTTATGTTTTATTATAACCATTTTATAATGTATTATGCAAGTGTAATCATGTGATGATCTTGTAGCAACCAAACATACAAACATACACAAACATGCATAGCAAAGTGTTCACAATCAAGAGCCATTTTGGTAGACATTTGTTTAGCCAATAAACAAATGTCACCTAAGGGGTTAAACCAAAGTAAGAGATTTTACCAAAATCTCCCACTTAATCTTGTAATCTTCAAAACTTCATCTTGTAATCTTCTTCATGAATCTTCACTTTCATTTTACAAAATCATATCCTAATACAATTTTTCTAGAAAATGAAATAACAACCTATTCTATTTTACAAACCAAAATAGAACAAATTACATACAAAATACAAGATTAATTACAACTTTTACAAACCAAAATTACAAAATAATTACAAGCCATATGAATGAATATTACACCCATGAATAATCACCAAATCAATCAACCAAACAAACACATGGCCTAGGCTCGATTGTGAACAACAACATAACATCAAACATGGCCAAAACTTGAAATCCCAAACCCATTTTTGGGACCAAATATTTCGGCCATCACCATACACCCACCAAAACTCAATATTTTTACATTCTACTTTCATGCATGTTGGTAGATTGTAAAGAAAGTGAGTTTACTAGCCAAAAACAAGAAGCATATTAACAAGACTTTGGCTCTAGATACCATTGATGGATTTCAATACATAAACAAAGTCACAAACCCATTTTGTTACATATAAATTCGTGTGTATATGTATATATAAAGCGGAAGCAATTTCTAGTTTATGCATGTAAAGTTTAACCCTTTAAATTTGAAATCCATTAAAGATCTAGTCTTGAAAATACACTTAAATGTAAATAGAGCTAGTTAGATGTTTATACCTACTCCAAAATGGAGGTGAAGAACTAGGATGAAGAAGATGATGTAGATGAAGAAAACTTCTAACTTGAAGCCTCAAATCTTTGATACCCACAAGCAATAATCAACACCCAAGACTTGGTTAGGATTTTAGACACTTAATTACTTGCAAAAATCAACCAAGAATCCCTTGAAGAAAGGAGAGGAAATTGCAAATATTATTTTCAAAATGCTAGAGTCAAAGAGTGTGTTAAAGTTGCACCAATGCATGTGTATTAGTCATAATTATATGGAGTAATCAAGGAAGGGTGGTTGGCACCTAGGAGCCTTCAAAAAAATGGCCCCCCACCCCTTCCATTTATTTTATATTTTATTACATATTTATAAAACATACATGCATTTAGTTGTAAGTATTTTATTTTATAAGCCTTTTATAAAATAAAATGCAACACACATATGTTACATACACTTTATATTATTTATAACCTATATAAATAATATACAACATGTAGTAACTTATAATTATCCAAATAATTATATCTAGCATTTATTTTAGAAAACCAATTTCTAAAATTCAAGTGTCGTGTATTTGCTTTAATGATCCGATTGTCAAAACAAATACATAAAGTGTTGATAGCTTGTTATTGGGTATGACCCGACTTGGATCACAACATGTAAGCCACATTAATTTATTATGTCTCTCGGGCACAAGAAAATCCTTCAATTCACACTACACTCGGCCCCTCACCTTTGCCTTAATTTACACAACAACTCTTCAAGTTTACATTTTCTATGGGTAAAAAGTGTAAATATACAATTTTATTAAAATAAAAGATACTAATTCCACCCGAATTTTTAGCGGGCCCTATCTTCTTGCTCGGTGCGATTTAAATTTTTCCGAGCCCACCGTTCAACTCAAAAAAATCTTACGAACACAACGGAACTAACTATACGCGAAACAAGCACTTAAAAAAAGTTCAATACCTCGGACTATATTCAATTCATATACTTATATACACACACCTATAATATGCTCCGTTAACTATGAATACGCAAAAAAATCATATGCATTTATTTACTTTTACAATTTGCTCTTAGATTTGTACAATGATATATTTAATTAATTTTGAATGGTTGGGGAATAGTGTGATGGTTGGAAGTGATATGTGATGAGTCAGTGATATAAAGAAGTGAGAAGGAAATGTTAATGTGGCGCTGTGTTAATATGAAGAAGGGTATCATGAATGAGAATGCTCTTAGAAACTCTCCTTTTATATAATTTTCATATCTTTTCTTCCTTTTCATAAGCTCACTTGCCCGTTTACTTTGTGATGACCCGGAAATTTCTGACCAAATTTAAACTTTATCTTTAAATAATTTAATGTTTTCGACACGATAGGCAAAGTCTGTAATGTTGAGTCTCAAAGTTTTGGAACTATATTCATGTAATCAATTATTCTTTGACTGTTCTCGAAGATTCACGAACAATATATATATAACTTAATGTGCATATATATATATATATATATATATATATATATATATATATATATGTATATATATATATATATATATATATATATATATATATGTATATATATATATATATATATATATATATATATATATATATATATATATATATATATATATATATATATGATTTTAAGCTATTTAGTAAATGATATTAACATTCGATTATTAATTCGATTAATATTTAGATAAGTTAACTAAAACATTTAAGATGAACCAGTAAAACACTAATTTGCTACAGTATTTTCGAATTGCTACAATACCCGAAAAGCTACAGTGTTTTTGAAAATCACTATTTGCTACAGTAAAAAACTTTGCTACAGTAAAACACTATTTCAAAATGAAAATGTATATATTATATATATATATTAACAAATAGCGAGACGATGATTTATAGAAGTAAATGACCTAAACACTCGAAAGTTTAAGATATACTTTGAGGGGTATAGTTATTAAGAATTTAAGTTTATATTTTGACAAAGGTACGAGTCACGAAACGAAAAGTACTAGTTTTCTCAGCATACGAAAGGGCGTTCGAAAAACTGAAACCGGGACATAAGTCGAGTGACAACGTACGACTTATCGAAACAAAAATTACAAGTCAACTATGCACGTGAATTTAATATAATATATAATTAATTATATAAATTAAATATATTATATATATAATAAATTAATATGTCGACGAACTAGATTACAAATCAGATGTGAGCTGGAATCCTAGGCCATGCGATCGCATGGCCATAACACACAGAAACCATGCGATCGCATGGAGTCTGAAATCTGGCCACACTATAAAGCTCGAGCATTCTGGTCTCTGTTTTACACCCACATATATCATACTCCGTATTTATATTATTATTATTATTATTATTATTATTATTATTATTATTATTATTATTATTATTATTAAGATTAATATTACTATTAATCTTATTATTATTAATATTATTAATTAGTATTATACAAAAAATACTACGACGAGGTTATGAGCGTGTCACTTTCAAAATGGTTTTCAAGCAGGATAGAGCTAAGGAAATTATGGGTTATTGCCAAGGAGGTTATGGGTAATGTTCGGGGGTATATTTGTGAATCAAACCTAGTGTTTATCATCTTCGTTGCATCTACGTATTTTCGTACAATATTGAATCTCAATATTGATACGTAAGCACTCATATTTTATCTTTTATATATTAATTGTGTATCCATGTCTAGTGCTCGAGTATATATATTTATACATGCTTGTATGCTAAATTTCGTCGTTAACCAGTTTATGATGAATCACGAATTAAATTCATATTTTACTGGTAAAAGGTATATGATATGCATGTTTTTGGAAAGCTGGAGAAAAATCAATGACTTTTTATTTAGATATCGAATAGTTTCGATGAACGGATTAAGAGATATGATCAACTGAATTATGATTGACGTTAATTGAAATTGCTTTTGAATCTGCCATTAAGATTTAAACAACTTGTTTAGGAGATTGATAAAATGGATTTTTGAATATTACCAACCGAGTAAATGACTCCTTATATAAGGTATGTCTCGTTTTGTTGAACTATTGTCAAAATTGACTTTTTGAAACGACTTAGGATAACTTTTGTATGTCGATCTCGAGCATTAGGATTGTGATACACTATGACCAGACCTAGCTTGATAGACATTTATTGACCAACATATGTTCTCTAGGTTGAGATCTACGGTTATTTGGTAATCCGAGTTTCGGTCACATTTTGGTGAACGACTTTATATGCTGCTAAGGTGAGTTTCATTTGCTCCCTTTTTAATTGCTTTTGCAATATATATTTTTGGGCTGAGAATACATGCACTTTATTTTAAACAAAATGGATACAAGTACATACTAAATTCTACACTGAGTTTGAACCGAAAATCCCTTAGCTTTGGTAACAAGTAACTGCCAGTTATAAGAACTGGTGGGCGCGAGTAGTAGTATATGGATCCATAGGGCTTGATATCCCCGTCCGAGCTAGAGCGCTAGCCTTTTAACGGACGTATGCTATTTGAGAAGCATACACGTTGGTTTGCGTGTATTATTAAGATGATTATACAAAGGGTATAAATTATATATACGTTAAGTTTAGTTACCAGGGTGCTCAATTTCGTAGAATATTTTGATAAACGTTTCTGGATGAAACAACTAAAATCTTGTGATCCACCTTTATATACAGATTATGCGAAACACTAAAACTATGAACTCACCAACCTTTGTATTGACACTTGTTAGCATGTTTATTCTCAGGTTCCCTAAAAGTCTTCCACTGTTTGCTTATATGTTAGACAAGCTATGGGCATGGAGTCTTACATGGCATATTTTTCAAGGAAACGTTGTATTCACCAAATCATCACCATGTATCTTATTTTGACTGCATTGTCAACGGAAGTACTATTGTAAACTATTATTTACGGTGATTGTCTATATGTAGATATCATCAGATGTCGAAAACCTTTGATTTAAATATTCATTTATGGTGTGCCTTTTCAAAAGAATGCAATGTTTACAAAACGTATCATATAGAGGTCAAATACCTTGCAATGAAATCGATGAATGACGTGTTCGTCCATATGGATTTGGAGCAATCGTCACAGTTGGTATCGGAGCATTGGTCCTAGCGAACCAGGTCTTGCATGAGTGTGTCTAACTGATAGTTGTTAGGATGCATTAGTAAGTCTGGACTTCGACCGTGTCTGCATGTCAAAATTTTTGCTTATCATTTGTTGTCGGAAATTACCTGCTTATCATTCCTAGTCTAGACACATTTTACTGCATTGATTGCATGAATAGTGTATAGACAAAATTCATATCTTAGCGTATCTGTTACTGTAAACTTTTCCTGACACATTCCGAAAATTTCTCCGTGATTTATGGAATTTGATATTATATATACATATGTAAATTATGTATTGAAGAATACCAAACTAAATTCAATAATCTAATTCATATCAAAAATCATCTCCCTAATTATACAAGATGGATCCCGTATCTAGTTCAAATTCCTTAAACTCCGACAGCTATTCCGATATGGATATTCACCCGAATTCCAAAGACAGTGTAACCGGAATGGATCAACCAATTAGCCATCATCTATTCTGGATGAATTGGGGATGGGTTCGTAGCTTACTTAATCATTGGAGACAAGAAGAAGGCGATCCCTTCCATCCACCACATTTCCCTCTTGGCGAAGAACCTGAAGCACTTACCGGCGAACCTGTTCGTAATACCATTTTCTCTCTCATCTCTAGAATATCTCGTCATGATCATATACTCTCTCAAATTCTGGATCTTATTCATCCGCTCATCCGAACCGCTAATCATCCCGATGTGGTAGAAGAAGTCAACGAGCTTCGCGCTCGGGTAGTGGCTTTGGAGAATATGGTCCAAATGTTACAAGCACCAGCAGAATCACCGGCATCAACATTACCACCGACAACAACACCAACAGTACCATTACCACCACCAACAACATCCGCACTGCAAGCCTCAACATCACAATATGTACCTTGAACATCAACGTCATACGCACCATAGAGACCAAGGAGTACCAACAACAATAACCGATGAAGTATTGATTCATAACTTCATTGGAGAAATATTCTGCTATGAATATGTAATCTCTAAAGTCTTAGAGATAATCTATTCCAGCCGTAAACGTAAATCAGATAAGTGGACCGAAATGATAGAAGAAAGAGTAGAAACCCTGATCAGAATGGTGCACGATTTACAAGCTAGACTTGTTTTACCAACAGCATCAACAGTACCCTTAGCCTCACCAGCACAGTCAGTGCTGTCAACATCGCCTCTAACATCACAAGCTCCGCCAGTTCAAGAAAGCACCGTGGACATCATTACGAGTCAACAACGAGTATATTGTATCAATGAGTTATGAAGTAATAACTCAATTCCTCTAAAGAATTTATATATCTTATATATATAAATTTTAAAACCATCATAAATCTTTTCGTACTAAGCTATTATGTATGAATTGAAAAAGGGTAAATACTACTCGGTTAATTCATATTACTAATATGCTATAATGTACATCCTTCGTTAACGACTTAATTGATTTTACATTTTCATTTTCGATGTACTCAAAACTTTCCAGAAAACATCATCTGTGCCTTGTAAGGTTCACACAAATTTTCCACGAGCACCACACCCTTCACCAAGGAATATCAATAAGAATAAATAATGAAGTATTCATTTCATTAGCGAAATACTCCGCAAAGATTATGTAATCTTTAATATTTTAAAGATTAATCATTTCTAAGTCAAGCCGAAAATCAAATGAGCTTAATATGATATTAACTCATTAAATCTGTATTACATCTGAAGAAAATATATGAAATGTCCCGTTCATATTGATTATAAACATTCCATATTAATTGATTTCGTTGCGAGGTTTTGACCTCTATATGAGACGTTTTTCAAAGACTGCATTCATTTTTAAAACAACCATAACCTTTATTTTATCAATAAAGGTTTTAAAAACATTACGTAGATTATCAAATAATGATAATCTAAAATATACTGTTTACACACGACCATTACATAATGGTTTACAATAAAAATATATTACATCGACATATGTTTCTTGAATACAGTTTCTACACAATATCATACAAACATGGACTCCAAATCTTGTCCTTATTTTAGTATGCAACAGCGGAAGCTCTTAGTATTCACCTGAGAATAAACATGCTTTAAACGTCAACAAAATGTTGGTGAGTTATAGGTTTAACATATATATATCAAATCGTAACAATAGACCACAAGATTTCATATTTCAATACACATCCCATACATAGAGATAAAAATCATTCATATGGTGAACACCTGGTAACCGACATTAACAAGATGCATATATAAGAATATCCCCATCATTCCGGGACACCCTTCGGATATGATATAAATTTCGAAGTACTAAAGCATCCGGTACTTTGGGTGGGTTTTGTTAGGCCCAATAGATCTATCTTTAGGATTCGCGTCAATTAGGGTGTCTGTTCCCTAATTCTTAGATTACCAGACTTAATAAAAAGGGGCATATTCGATTTTGATAATTCAACCATAGAATGTAGTTTCACGTACTTGTGTCTATTTTGTAAATCAATTATAAAACCTGCATGTATTCTCATCCCAAAAATATAAGATTTTAAAAGTGGGACTATAACTCACTTTCACAGATATTTCTTTCCTCGGAAATAAGACTTGGCCACAGATCGATTCACGAACCTATACAAATGTGTACATATATATCAAAGTATGATTAAAATATAATTACAACCATTTTTATTATGTTTTAAAGATTTGAGTGTATTAAGTCAGCTGTCCTCGTTAGTAACCTACAACTAGTTGTCCATAGTTAGATGTACAGAAATAAATCGATATATATTATCTTGAATCAATCCACGACCCAGTGTATACACGTCTCAGGCTAGATCACAACTCAAAGTATATATATTTTTGGAATCAATATCAACCCTGTATAGCTAACTCCAACATTACTGCATATAGAGTGTCTATGGTTGTTCCAAATAATATATATACATGGGTCGATATGATATGTCAAAACATTTGCATACGTGTCTATGGTATCCCAAGATTACATAATATATTAGAATACATGTATAATACAATATAAGTTAGCTAGGATATGATTTGTATAGATTTGTTAAACATTTCCCGTAGCTAAAAAGATCAAAAATATCTAATCTTGTTTTACCCATAACTTCTTCATTTTAAATCCGTTTTGAGTGAATCAAATTGCTATGATTTCATATTGAACTCTAATTTAAGAATCCAAACAGAAAAAGTATTGGTTTATAGTCGGAAATTTAAGTTACATGTCAATTACTAAAGAGGTAGTCATTTCCGTCGAAAGAACGACATCTTGATGACCATTTTGAAAAACATACTTTCACTTTGAGTTTAACCAAGATTTTTGGATATAGTTTCATGTTCATATGAAAAATCATTTTCCCAGAAGAACAACTTTTAAATCAAAGTTTATCATAGTGTTTAATTATCCAAACCAAAACATCCCCCGGTTTCACTACGACGGCGTATATCCGATTTTATGGTGTTCATCGTGTTTCTAGGTTTTAAATCATTAAGTTAGAATATCATATAGATATAGAACATGTGCTTAGTTGATTTTAAAAGTCAAGTTAGAAGGATTAACTTTTGTTTGCGAACAAGTTTAGAATTAACTAAACTATGTTCTAGTGATTACAAGTTTAAACCTTCGAATAAGATAGCTTTATATGTATGAATCGAATGATGTTATGAACATCATTACTACCTCAAGTTTTCTGGATAAAACTACTGGAAATGAGAAAAATGGATCTAGCTTCAAAGAATCCTTGGATGGCTTGAAAGTTCTTGAAACAGAATCATGACAAGAAAACAGTTCAAGTAAGATAACCTACTGTAAATAACAAAGGTTCCTTGATCTTAGATGATTACTTGGAATGGATTAGAAAGCTTGGAAGTAGACTTGCAAACTTGGAAGTATTCTTGATTTTTATGAAACTATACTTATGGAGTTTATGAAGAACACTTAGAACTTGAAGATGGAACTTGAGAGAGATCAATTAGATGAAGAAAATTGAAGAATGAAAGTTTTTATAGGTGTTTTTGGTCGTTGGTATATGGATTAGATATAAAGGATATGTAATTTTGTTTTCATGTAAATAAGTCATGAATGATTACTAATATTTTTGTAATTTTATGAGATATTTCATGCTAGTTGCCAAATTATGGTTCCGACATGTATTAGGTGACTCACATGGGCTACTAAGAGCTGATCATTGGAGTTTATATACCAATAGTACATACATCTAAAAGCTGTGTATTGTACGAGTACGAATACGGGTGTATACGAGTAGAATTGTTGATGAAACTGAACGAGGATGTAATTGTAAGCATTTTTGTTAAGTAGAAGTACTTTGATATGTGTTTTGAAGTCTTTCAAAAGTGTAAAAATACATATCAAAACACAACATGTATATACATTCTAATGGAGTCGTTAAGTCTTCGTAAGTCGTTACATGTAAGTGTTGTTTTGAAACCTTTAAGTTAACGATCTCAATTAATGTTGTTAACCCAATGTTTGTTATATCAAATTAGATGTTAAATTATTATATTATCTTGATATTATGATGTATGAATATCTCTTAATATGATATATACGTTAAAATATCGTTACAACGATAATCGTTACATATAAGTCTCGTTTCGTAAGTCTTGAGTTAGTAGTCTTGTTTTTACATATGTAGTTCATTGTTAACACACTTAATGATATATTTAAATATCATTTTAGTTAAATATAGTGTATCAATATCTTAATATGATACATATGTATTTAGTAGACGTTATCATAACGATAATCGTTATATATATCATTTCGAGTTTCTTAACTTAGTATTCTCATTTCTTATGTATATCACACATTGTTAATATACTTAGTGAGATACTTAGTTATAATAAAATCATGTTAACTATATATATAACCATATATATGTCATCGTATAGTTTTTAAAAGTTTTAACGTTCGTGAATCACCGGTCAACTTGGGTGGTCAATTGTCTATATGAAACCTATTTCAATTTATCAAGTCTTAACAAGTTTGATTGCTTAACAAGTTGGAAACATTTAGTCATGTAAATATCAATCTCAATTAATATATATAAACATGGAAAAGTTCGGGTCACTACAGTACCTACCCGTTAAATAAATTTCGTCTTGAAATTTTAAGCTGTTGAAGGTGTTGACGAATCTTCTGGAAATAGATGCGGGTATTTCTTCTTCATCTGATCTTCATGCTCCCAGGTAAACTCGGGTCCTCTACGAGCATTCCATCGAACCTTAACAATCGGTATCTTGTTTTGCTTAAGTCTCTTAACCTCACGATCCATTATTTCGACGGGTTCTTCAATGAACTGAAGTTTTTCATTGATTTGGATTTCGTCCAACGAAATAGTGAGATCTTCTTTAGCAAAATATTTCTTCAAATTCGAGACGTGGAAAGTGTTATGTACAGCCGTGAGTTGTTGAGGTAGCTCCAGTTGGTAAGCTACTGGTCCGACACGATCTATAATCTTGAATGGTCCAATGTACCTTGAATTTAGTTTCCCCCGTTTAACAAATCGAACAACGCCTTTCCAAGGTGAAACCTTAAGCATGACCATTTCTCCAATTTCAAACTCTATATCTTTTCTTTTACTGTCCGCATAGCTCTTTTATCGACTCTGGGCGGTTTTCAATCGTTGTTCAATTTGGATGATTTTCTCGGTAGTTTCTTGTATTATCTCCGAACCCGTAATCTGTCTATCCCCCACTTCATTCCAACAAATCGGAGACCTGCACTTTCTACCATAAAGTGCCTCAAACGGCGCCATCTCAATACTAGAATGATAACTGTTATTGTAGGAAAATTCGGCTAATGGTAGGTGTCAATCCCAACTGTTTCCGAAATCAATAACACATGCTCGTAGCATGTCTTCAAGCGTTTGTATCGTCCTTTCACTCTGCCCATCAGTTTGTGGATGATAGGCAGTACTCATGTCTAGACGAGTCCCCAATGTTTGTTGCAACGTCTGCCAGAACTTTGAAACAAATCTACCATCCCTATCAGAGATAATAGAGACGGGTATTCCATGTCTGGAGACAACCTCCTTCAAATACAATCGCGCCAACTTCTCTATTTTGTCATCTTCTCTCATTGGCAGGAAGTGTGCTGACTTGGTGAGACGATCAACTATTACCCAAATAGTATCATAACCACTTGAAGTCCTTGGCAATTTAGTAATGAAATCCATGGTAATGTTTTCCCATTTCCATTCAGGGATTTCAGGTTGTTGTAGTAGACCTGATGGTTTCTGATGTTCAGCTTTGACCTTAGAACACGTCAAACATTCTCCTGCATATTTAGCAATATCGGCTTTCATACCCAACCACCAAAAGTGTTTCTTGAGATCTTTATACATCTTCCCCGCTCCAGGATGTATTGAATATCTGGTTTTATGTGCTTCTTTAAGTACCATTTCTCTCACATCTCTAAACCTTGGTACCCAAATTCTATCAGCCCTATATCGGGTTCTGGCTTCCCGAATATTAATATGTTTCTCTGATCCTTTGGGTATCTCATTCTTCAACTTTCCTTCTTTTACAACCCCCTGTTGCGCCTCCTTTATTTGAGTAGTAAGGTTAGTACGAATAATTATATTCATAGCTTTTACCCGTATAGGTTTTCTGTCCTTTCTACTCAAAGCGTCGGCTACCACATTCGCCTTCCCCGGGTGGTATCGAATCTCAAAATCATAATCATTCAACAGTTCAATCCACCTGTGTTGTCTCATATTCAGTTGCTTCTGATTAAATATACGTTGGAGACTTTTGTGGTCGGAATATATAATACTTTTGACCCCATATAAATAATGCCTCCAAGTCTTTAATGCAAAAACAACAGCACCCAATTCCAAATCGTGAGTTGTATAATTTTGCTCGTGAATCTTCAATTGTCTAGACGCATAAGCAATCACCTTCGTTCGTTGCATTAATACACAACCGAGACCTTGCTTTGATGCGTCACAATAAATCACAAAATCATCATTCCCTTCAGGCAATGACAATATAGGTGCCGTAGTTAGCTTTTTCTTCAATAACTGAAACGCCTTCTCTTGTTCATCCTTCCATTCAAATTTCTTCCCTTTATGCGTTAATGCAGTCAAGGGTTTTGCTATTTTGGAGAAATCTTGGATGAATCTTCTGTAGTAACCAGCCAATCCTAAAAATTGACGTATATGCTTTGGAGTTTTTGGGGTTTCCCACTTTTCAACGGTTTCGATCTTTGAGGGTCCACCTGGATACCTTCTTTGTTCACTATGTGACCGAGTAATTGAACTTCTTCCAACCAAAATGCACACTTTGAAAACTTAGCGTACAGTTTTTCTTTCCTCAATACTTCTAGCACTTTTCTCAAATGTTCTTCGTGCTCTTGATCATTCTTTGAGTAAATAAGTATGTCATCGATGAAAACAATGACAAACTTGCCAAGATATGGCCCACACACTCAGTTCATAAGGTCTATGAACACAGCTGGTGCGTTAGTCAATCTAAACGGCATAACTATAAACTCGTAATGACCATAACGCGTCCTAAAAGTAGTTTTTGGAATATCATCCTCCTTTACTCGCATTTGATGATATCCAAAACGTAAATCGATTTTTGAATAAACCGACGAGCCTTGTAGTTGATCAAATAAGTCGTCAATTCTCGGCAGTGGATAACGGTTTTTGATGGTAAGTTTATTCAACTCTCTGTAGTCAATACACAACCTAAATGTACCATCCTTCTTCTTAACAAACAAAACAGGAGCTCCCCATGGTGATGTGCTTGGTCGAATGAAACTACAATCTAATAGTTCTTGCAGTTGGCTTTGCAGTTCTTTCATCTTGCTGGGTGCGAGTCTGTAAGGAGCACGAGCTATTGGTGTAGCTCCTGGTACAAGATCTATTTGAAATTCAACAGATCGATGTGGAGGTAGTCCCGGTAATTCTTTCGGAAATACATCGGGAAATTCTTTTGCGACAGGAACATCATTGATGCTCTTTTCTTCAGTTTATACTTTCTCGGCGTGTGCTAGAACAGCATAGCAACCTTTTCTTATTAGTTTTTGTGTCTTCAAATTACTAATAAGATGTAGCTTCGTGTTGCCCTTTTCTCCATACACCATTAAGGGTTCTCCTTCTTCTCGTACAATGCGAATAGCATTTTTGTAACATACGATCTCTGATTTCATCTCCTTCAGCCAGTCCATGCCAACTATTACATCAAAACTCCCTAACTCTACTGGTATCAAATCAATCTTAAATATTTCACTACCCAGTTTAATTTCTCGATTCCGGCATATATAATTTGCTGAAATTAATTTACCATTTGCTAATTCGAGTAAAAATTTACTATCCAACGGCGTCAATGGACAACTTAATTTAGCATAAAAAACTCTACTCATATAGCTTCTATCCGCACCCAAATCAAATAAAACGTAAGCAGATTTATTGTCAATAAGAAACGTACCTGTAACAAGCTCCGGGTCTTCCTGTGCCTCTGCCGCATTAATATTGAAAACTCTTCCGCGGCCTTGTCCATTCGTGTTCTCCTAGTTCGGGCAATTTCTAATAATGTGGCCCGGTTTTCCACATTTATAACAAACTACATTGGCATAACTTGCTCCGACACTACTTGCTCCGCCATTACTCGTTCATACACCATTTGTTCCTTTCGTTCTGTTAACCCCTGGTCCATAGACCTCACACTTCACCGCACTATGACCATTTCTTTTACACTTGTTGAAAAATTTGGTGCAGAACCCCGAGTGATACTTTTCACACCTTTGGCATAGCTGCTTCTGATTGTTGTTGTTGTTGCGGTTGTTATTGTTATTAGGATGATTGTTGTAGTTGTTGTTGTTGTTGTTGTTGTTGTTGTGCCGTTTGTTGTAGTTACGATTGATGTTGCAATTGTTGGGATAGTTGTTGTTGTTTTGGTGACTCTTATCACCGTTTTCCTCCCACTTTCTTTTGACTAACTTCACGTTGGCCTCTTCGGCCGCCTGTTCTTTAATTCTTCCCTCAATCTGGTTCACTAGTTTGTGAGCCATTATACATGCCTTTTGTATGAAGGCAGGCTCGTGTGAACTTATATCTTCTTGGATTCTCTCCGGTAACCCTTTCACAAATGCGTCGATCTTCTCTTCCTCATCTTTGAATGCTCTCGGACACAATAGGCACAATTCTGTGAATCGTCTTTTGTACGAAGTAATATCGAATCCCTGTGTTCGTAACCCTCTAAGTTCTGAATTGAGCTTATTGACCTCGGTTCTGGGACGGTACTTCTCGTTCATCAAGTGCTTGAATGCTGACCACGGTAGCGCGTAAGCAGCATCTTGTCCCACTTGCTCTAGATAGGTATTCCACCATGTTAACGCAATACCTGTGAAGGTATGCGTAGCGTACTTTACTTTGTCTCCTTCAGCACACTTACTTATGGCAAACACCGATTCAACTTTCTCGGTCCACCGTTTCAATCTGATTGGTCCTTCGGTCCCATCAAATTCTGAAGGTTTGCAGGCAGTGAATTCCTTGTAGGAGCATCCAACTCGATTTCTTGCACCGTTAGCTGTATTTCTAGATACAGAGTTATTGTTGGTATGTAGCGCGGCCTGTACTACGGCTATGTTTGAAGCAAGAAAGGCACGAAATTCCTCTTCGCTCATATTCAAGGTATGTCGAGTAGTCGGTGCCATTTCCTTCAAAATAGTCAAATGAAACAAGTTAATCATATAGAATATTAAGAGTAGTCAATAGTATCTCGTAGCATAATATGAACTCATTTATAAAATCTTTTTCTTCATATTAGCGTTTTATAAGTTTAAATTCGGGTACTACCTACCCGTTAAGTTCATACTTAGTAGCTAATATACAATTCAACTACTACAATTTCATATGAAAAACTGATTATAATAATATATCACATACAAATATTCTTCAAACTTACAACTTCACTATATTACATATAACATGAAATATAGTACACTATGATACAGGACAGTTTTGAAGATAAATCTAGTTAATACGCAAGTTGTTCAGCAAAGGAAATAAAGACACATAATTCATAAGTCCAGAAACAAGTCATGCATTCTGGTTTTACTAAGACGACTTCCCATCCTTGGTCTTGTGGAAAATAACCGTTATGACCATTGGCTAGGCAGCATGTTGTAATGTTGTCAAAAGGACGAGGGTTTTGTAATGTCCAACAGCCCTGTAATAATCTAAAAACCTTGTTTCTCACTCCAACTACTGAATCCGTCACTTGTGGGAAAGTTTTATTTAAAAGCTGCAATCCGATGTTCTTTTTCTCACTTTGGTAAGAAGCGAACATCACTAACCCGTAAGCATAACATGCTTCTTTATGTTGCATGTTAGAAGCTCTTTATAATTCATGAAATCCTATGTTGGGATATGTTGAGTCAAAATAGGTTCTTAACCCGTAGCGTAAAATTGCATTTGGGTTCCCCGCATTTAACGCTTTAAAGAAAACACGGCGTAACTTAAAGTCTCCCCAATGTGATTTACCCCACCTATCAAAGGAAAGCCTTTTATAAACTAAGGCATTTCTGGAAAGTCTTTCAAATGTTTGACAAGTTAATTTCGCCATAACTAAATGTGCTGATGAATTCTGACCGACTCTAGACAAGATTTCCTCAATCATATCCTCTGGTAGGTCTTCTAAAATATTCGGTTGTCTACCCTTAACTTTCATTTTGTTTTTATACTATAAAATAGACAAGGATTAGATTCGTAATAACAAACAATACAAGCAATTTTTACATAGAACATAAAAGTACAAGCACACTACAATACATTTATTACACAACATGCTCACACCCCTCTAATCTGAATCACTGGTTTCTTCTTCTTCTTCGGACTTGGTTCTTTTTCCTAATTTTCTAGGGATATATGATGTTCCTCTAATACGAGTCGTCGTTTTCCACATTGGTTTAGAAAAACCTGGTGGTTTAGAGGTTCCCGGGTTATTGTCACGTTATTGAAAATACGGGTGTTGACGGTACATATAAAGTTCATCGGGGTCGGAATTAGATTTCTCTATTTTGATGCCTTTTCCCTTATTATTTTCTATTGCCTCATTAAATTGGGTCGGGGTAATTTCTATAACATCATCGGAATCCTCATCAGGATCCGATTCATCGGAAAATTGGTAATTTTCCCAATATTTTGCTTCCTTAGCGGAAACACCATTGACCATTATTAACTTTGGTCCATTGGTTGAGGATTTTCTTTTATTTGACCGGTTTTCTGTGGTTCCTACTATTCCCCCCTCCAGAACCTCTTCTTCTTCCGGTTCCTCTTCTTCTGGTTCCTCTTCTTCCGGTTCCTCTTCTTCCGGTTCCGTTTCCTCTTCTTCCGGTTCTTCGGGAACTTGTGAATCTTGCCAATATATATTCGACTCTTCGTTATTATTAGGTGAGTCAATGGGATTTGTGCTAGATGTAGACATCTATCACACAATATCAAACATGTTAAGAGATTAATATATCACATAATATTTACATGTTAATAATATATAGTTTCCAACAAAAATGTTAATAAATCATTTTTAAAGAAAACACGGTCGAAGTCCAGACTCACTAATGCATCCTAACAAACTCGATAAGACACACTAATGCAAATTTTATGGGTCTCTAAGACCAACGCTCTGATACCAACTGAAATGTCCCGTTCATATTGATTATAAACGTTCCATATTAATTGATTTCGTTGCGAGGTTTTGACCTCTATATGAGACGTTTTTCAAAGACTGCATTCATTTTTAAAACAACCATAACCTTTATTTTATCAATAAAGGTTTTAAAAACATTACGTAGATTATCAAATAATGATAATCTAAAATATGCTGTTTACACACGACCATTACATAATGGTTTACAATAGAAATATATTACATCGACATATGTTTCTTGAATGCAGTTTTTACACAATATCATACAAACATGGACTCCAAATCTTGTCCTTATTTTAGTATGCAACAACGGAAGCTCTTAGTATTCACCTGAGAATAAACATGCTTTAAACGTCAACAAAAATGTTGGTGAGTTATAGGTTTAACATATATATATCAAATCGTAACAATAGACTACAAGATTTCATATTTCAATACACATCCCATACATAGAGATAAAAATCATTCATATGGTGAACACCTGGTAACCGACATTAACAAGATGCATATATAAGAATATCCCCATCATTCCGGGACACCCTTCGGATATGATATAAATTTCGAAGTACTAAAGCATCCGGTACTTTGAATGGGGTTTGTTAGGCCCAATAGATCTATCTTTAGGATTCGCGTCAATTAGGGTGTCTGTTCCCTAATTCTTAGATTACCAGACTTAATAAAAATGGGCATATTCGATTTCGATAATTCAACTATAGAATGTAGTTTCACGTACTTGTGTCTATTTTGTAAATCATTTATAAAACCTGCATGTATTCTCATCCCAAAAATATTAGATTTTAAAAGTGGGACTATAACTTACTTTCACAGATATTTTCTTCCTCGGAAATAAGACTTGGCCACGGATCGATTCACGAACCTATACAAATGTGTACATATATATCAAAGTATGATCAAAATATAATTAAAACCATTTTTATTATGTTTTAAAGATTTGAGTGTATTAAGTCAGCTGTCCTCGTTAGTAACCTACAACTAGTTGTCCATAGTTAGATGTACAGAAATAAATCGATATATATTATCTTGAATCAATCCACGACCCAGTGTATACACGTCTCAGGCTAGATCACAACTCAAAGTATATATATTTTTGGAATCAATATCAACCCTGTATAGCTAACTCCAACATTACTGCATATAGAGTGTCTATGGTTGTTCCAAATAATATATATACATGGGTCGATATGATATGTCAAAACATTTGCATACGTGTTTATGGTATCCCAAGATTACATAATATATTAGAATACATGTATAATACAATATAAGTTAGCTAGGATATGATTTGTATAGATTTGTTAAACATTTCCCGTAGCTAAAAAGATCAAAAAAATCCAATCTTGTTTTACCCATAACTTCTTCATTTTAAATCCATTTTGAGTGAATGAAATTGCTATGGTTTCATATTGAACTCTAATTTAAGAATCCAAACAGAAAAAGTATAGGTTTATTGTCAGAAATTTAAGTTACAAGTCAATTACTAAAGAGGTAGTCATTTCCGTCGAAAGAACGACATCTTGATGACCATTTTGAAAAACATACTTTCACTTTGAGTTTAACCAAGATTTTTGGATATAGTTTCATGTTCATATGAAAAATCATTTTCCCAAAAGAACAATTTTTAAATCAAAGTTTATCATAGTTTTTAATTATCCAAACGGCCAACGGTTTCACTACGACGGCGTATATCCGATTTTATGGTGTTCATCGTGTTTTCAGGTTTTAAATCATTAAATTAGCATATCATATAGATATAGAACATGTGTTTAGTTGATTTTAAAAGTCAAGTTAAAAGGATTAACTTTTGTTTGCGAACAAGTTTAGAATTAACTAAACTATGTTCTAGTGATTACAAGTTTAAACCTTCAAATAAGATAGCTTTATATGTATGAATCAAATGATGTTATGAACATCATTACTACCTCAAGTTTTCTGGATAAAACTACTGGAAATGAGAAAAATGGATCTAGCTTCAAAGAATCCTTGGATGGCTTAAAAGTTCTTGAAACAGAATCATGACAAGAAAACAGTTCAAGTAAGATTTTCACTCGTAATAAGATTGTTATAGTTGTAGAAATTAAATCAAAGTTTGAATATGAATATTACCTTGAATTAGAAAGATAACCTACTGTAAATAACAAAGGTTCCTTGATCTTAGATGATTACTTGGAATGGATTAGAAAGCTTGGAAGTAGACTTGCAAACTTGGAAGTATTCTTGATTTTTATGAAACTATACTTATGGAATTTATGAAGAACACTTAGAACTTGAAGATGGAACTTGAGAGAGATCAATTAGATGAAGGAAATTGAAGAATTAAAGTGTTTATAGGTGTTTTTGGTCGTTGGTATATGGATTAGATATAAAGGATATGTAATTTTGTTTTCATGTAAATAAGTCATGAATGATTACTAATATTTTTGTAATTTTATGAGATATTTCATGCTAGTTGCCAAATTATGGTTCCGACATGTGTTAGGTGACTCACACGGGCTGCTAAGAGCTGATCATTGGAGTGTATATACCAATAGTACATACATCTAAAAGCTGTGTATTGTACGAGTACGAATACGGGTGCATACGAGTAGAATTGTTGATGAAACTGAACGAGGATGTAATTGTAAGCATTTTTGTTAAGTAGAAGTACTTTGATATGTGTCATGAAGTCTTTCAAAAGTGTAAAAATACATATCAAAACACAACATGTATATACATTCTAATGGAGTCGTTAAGTCTTCGTTAGTCGTTACATGTAAGTGTTGTTTTGAAACCTTTAAGTTAACGATCTCAATTAATGTTGTTAACCCAATGTTTATTATATCAAATGAGATGTTAAATTATTATATTATCATGATATTATGATGTATGAATATATCTTAATATGATATATACGTTAAAATATCGTTACAACGATAATCGTTACATATAAGTCTCGTTTCGTAATTCTTGAGTTAGTAGTCTTATTTTTACATATGTAGTTCATTGTTAACATACTTAATGATATATTTAAATATCATTTTATCATGTTAAATATAGTGTATCAATATCTTAATATGATACATATGTATTTAGTAGACGTTATCATAACGATAATCGTTATATATATCATTTCGAGTTTCTTAACTTAGTAATCTCATTTCTTATGCATATCACACATTGTTAATATACATAGTGAGATACTTACTTATAATAAAATCATGTTAACTATATATATATATATATATATATATATATATATATATATATATATATATATATATATATATATATATATATATATATATATATATATATATATATATATATATATATATATATATATATATATAACCATATATATGTCATCGTGTAGTTTTTACAAGTTTTAACGTTCGTGAATCACCGGTCAACTTGGGTGGTCAATTGTCTATATGAAACCTATTTCAATTTATCAAGTCTTAACAAGTTTGATTGCTTAACACGTTGAAAACATTTAGTCATGTAAATATTAATCTCAATTAATATATATAAACATGGAAAAGTTCGGGTCACTACAATATACATACATATATTTTCATAAAGACGGTAATAAAAAATCTTTTGTACAAAATATTACTTGTGAAATCTTTAACGGGTAGGTAATACCCGGGAAATATTTAAGTTTGCAATTAATATGTTACACTGTACATTCTTCAACTTTGAAAAAAAAAATTATTAACAATACTCACAATGATATACAATCGTTTTCATACAAATTCAATTACATATTCTGATATTGACGGATCAGAATCCAAGTCATAACTCTGAACCGGTGACATCATTCTTAGATCTCTACATCTTTCAAAGCTATACTTTGACTTCAAAACTGTGCAAGATCTTTTAATGTTGTTAATACCGAAAATAATCTTGCAATTCTTTTCAAGATATCAATATTCATCACACTTCCAACCAGTCAACTTCGACTTTTCAGATTAAATTTATTGTAACCTTGACATATACGTTCTTGTTACAAGGGAACCTTTCATGTCCCACCATATTAGCAGTAAATTTACCAGCAACTTCATTAATCTGTGACTTAAGTTTCTCCAAAAAATCACGATAATTATTCATTGAAACTCTATCAAGTACTCATATACAACTTGTAACAACAATTGCCATACCAACCACCGAGAATTAGCAATCAGTATTTTGAATCTCGCAGCATTTTCTACGACAACAGTTATATATAGATAACATCTATCTTCTAGACTTACAGATTTCGAATGTGAAGTTTCTGAAAAACACCTTAAACTACGAACTAGTTCTCGAAATCTTGAAAATGCTGATGAAGCAGCAAAAACTGTAAACGACCTTAACAGTAAAAAGTTTGATGATAAAGGATAGTGTGCTGGCAAAGCTCAAAAAAAGAGAAAGTTTGGAACTGGAAAACGGATTGAGCAAAGTATGAAAGAGGCTGTGGATAAATCACAAGGACGAAATCTGTCTTTAAAGAATCCAAATGATTCAGTATCTGCTGAAGCCATTAACGAATACCTTGCTTCCAAATCTAAACCCTTGAGAACAATATTCTTCATCATCCTCTGATATTAGAAATTCTAAGATATCATCGTATCTTTCATTATAAATATCCTCCATATTTATGAAGATAATTCCATAATCATTCTTATCGAAAATCAATTTTCTCCTTACGATATCTGTGTTACACCATAAAAGAAACTATTTTAGTTTCTAAATTCTGAAACTTTCAAGTTTAAAATATAAATGTTTTGAAGTAATGTTGGAAATTGAAGCATGAGTTAGTATAATATAATGACACTTGATCAACGTGATTATATTACAGTAAGTCATGCTGAGTTTCTAATGGAACGTGATAAAGGTTCACAGATCATACCCTCATCATGAACCATGTTACATAACTCTTTCATTCTATATAATCTCTAAAAATATCAAGAAAATATTTTCTTAATGATTCGGTCTTTTTCGAGGTATTCTGTTAATTTGACAAGTCAGATTGTGCTATTACCATTTCTTTCTTAGAACATTAGTTATGTTCATCTGAAACTTCATACCTACGAATTCTGGACCATTATCCGCTTGACTTAAGGTTGGGAAGAGAAAACGAAAGCATGAAGCTCCGAAATATAATGGAGAATATAAAGCCCGATAACAACCCCGAAATTTACAAACCGTGTATATCAATGCGTATAGCAATATAAAGACACGGGAGAATGAATAACACTATAACCTCAAGGTAATAGTAGAAGAAAATAACTTCCTCTGGTGGCAGATGAAAAAGAAGAATGAAGGATACGATAGCCAGGAAAATATCAAGAATCAGAACTGGATTAAGCATTTTCACAATCTATTGGGATGTATGAAATAAGAAAGAAGATTATAGGAGTGGTGAAAATAAATGAAACAGAAGAGGTCAATTTATAGCGAAATATCAGACATAGCAATCGAGGCAGATTACGCATTTAATCAAAGAAAATCCTAATTTCCGCAAATTCTGAAGAATCAAATCTTATTTAGATTATGAGTATTTTCTATTCCTTAAATTCCGAAAATCAATCGTAACTACGTCAAAAGTTAAGACGAATCTTTATTCTTTCATTTCACTCTTTTACGATAACTTCTCTCATACGCTTCGAGAAATCGGATTGTTTTATCCATATAATTCAACGGTGATAAAATTCTATTTATCAACTCATATTCGTCATGAAAACATTTTTATTGTTAGCCATGATGACCTCACTTAAATTTCGGGACGAAATTTCTTTAACGGGTAGGTACTGTGATGACCCGGAAATTTCTGACCAAATTTAAACTTTATCTTTAAATGATTTAATGTTTTTGACACGATAGGCAAAGTCTGTAATGTTGAGTCTCAAAGTTTTGGAACTATATTCATGTAATCAATTATTCTTTGACTGTTCTCGAAGATTCACGAACAATATATATATAACTTAATGTGCATATATATATATATATATATATATATATATATATATATATATATATATATATATATATATATATATATATATATATATATATATATATATATATATATATATATATATATATATATTGATCATGCATATTTTTACCATTGGGTTTAACATGCCTGCTCAATGCGTTAGTGGGGTTTAAGGATCTTAGAACAAGGCTCTCTGGTCCGGCTACCGTGAATAACCCTGGCCGGCATGATGATGTCGGCGGGGTGGCCAAGTGATTAAGTCCACCTTCGATAGCGGTCGCTGATCGGAAGGCCCCAAATAAGGTTGTAGGTGCTAGCTTAATAAAGAACTAACCTGTTAACCTTGAAGAGACAAAGAATGAGGCTTAATTACGTAAGGCGTGTGGCAGATGGTAGTTACGTAATGTGACGATGTTTAAAATGATAGTTAGGGTTTGTATATATAGGCAAACCCTAATTCTAGAACCATCCGATATAATGGCAATCCTTTCCATAACAAACTCCCCCAAACCACGGATGTAATTATGGAAAAGATATTTACTTGATAGCCAAGTAATCGCTGTTCCGGGAACAAAGGCATTAGATACGAATGCGCATACCGCATAACGAACCTGAGCACACGCTTACACACCCTAGAGGGTGCCCGCATAGATTTGCAGGTGCGCATGCGGATTGCGGTATCTTTATGTCCCCCCAGTTTGATGTTATATGGCGCAAGACATATGACATCAAACTATTAAGCGGAAAAAACAAGAAAACGGCTAGCATTCAATGTTCCACGTGCGTTTCGAGGTCATTTAATGCATGTCACTGTCGCAGAAGACCATTCGGCTGACAAGACATAAAGTGGCAGTTGGCAGGCGCGTGTCAGCCACGCGTTCATTGGTAACCATACCCAACTGACATCCACGCGCGCACTTAAAATGCCACCCGTTGATCGCGTAACACGTGTACAGCCATGATCAACGCATTCCACCCCATGACCCCAAATCGTCACTATAAATAGCCCCAATTCACACACATTTCCATTTTTCTGCTCCAAGCTTCCCCAATACACTGCGATATTCAATTCTGATCAAATCCTAAATATTCCGGCCACCGTCGAAAGGTTAGTAATTCTCCAACCACTTTATAGAAAATGACTAAGGCTAACGAGACCTGTGTAGATAGTGTTAGATCGGTTATAGAGCAGAAACACATTGATTACTTAGTCAAACAATACCCACTGTTAGCAAAGTACAATCCGGTGCCACCCCTGTCTAATCAGCGTGCTCACGAGCCACCGGAGAAGAAGGTGGCCATCTACGAACATGCGTTCAAGCACGGCAACTTTAGGGTTCCCCCTTCTGACTTCTTCCTAGGCGTACTAGACCACTTCAGGGTGGGATTAGGGCAGCTACACCCGTATGCCATAGGTAAAATAGTACTGTTTGAGATGTGGTGCGTTGCACTTAACAAGGTACCACTAGTTAAAGTTTTCTGTCATCTATACCGTTTAGCCAATCACCACAAATCCTGGTTCACCTTCTTCGCCCGACAAAATTTCACAAAAACCCCAAAGTCGAATGCGGGTAACTGGAAAGAAACTTTCTTTTACATTGACCAAACTGTAGTTGGTACCAATTTTCCACAAACGCTTATATGGTGCGAGAAGGTGGAGAAGGATGTGAACAAAACCCCGGTCCTTGATGACGAGGAAACAAAGCTATTAGCGGAGTGCGCTAATGCACAACTGGTGCACCGGTCATACGGGAACGTAATGTTGCGGTTAGGGAAGATCTCCGCACACTAGCCATGGGAAGATGTGCGTCCAGCCATAGTCGGACCGGATGAAAAGGGTAGGAATAGTATAATTACGTACTAACATAACAGAGTGTTATTTTATATGTGCTAACACATGCGTGCATGTTTGCAGAGATGAAGATGAAGAAAGTACTGACTGTAGAGGAGATTGCAGGCATTGCCTTCCGCAAGCAGAATGTGAACCAGCAGCTAGAGCATGAGAAAACTGGCGAGAATGCACCTGCCACCTCCGGTAATAAGCGCAAGGCCGCCGAAGCCTCCCAATCCCAACAGAAGAAGAAGAAAGTCACTCCCAAACAGAGGGAGGACAAGCGGAACGACAACTTCGTTCCCATCGAACCCCGTTCTGTGGATCTACCTCCCTCATCTGGTAAGAGTCATGCTTTCGCGCATACCATATACTTAACTTTGCATTTATCTAACCATACGGTATAATATGCAGAGCATGCTGAAGAGACGCATCACACCCCACTGCGGGTCAATCCTGACCTCGAAGCTACCGCCGAGTCAAAGGACAAGACGATACACCTGGACTCCGAGTCTACACCAACCCCGCCACACGGTAGCTTCCGATTGGCGAATCTGGCGCAGCTCATCCAGTCATCGGCGGAAAACACCGCAGAGCAATCTGCCTTCCTCCAACAAATCTTCTCGACTGAGTTCCACAACCAACTAGCCACACTGCCTTTTAATCAGGCGCTCAACGCCTTCGTTCAAAACGGCCTCATCTTTTTTGGCATGGTTGCGGATCAAGCCCGCCGTTCCCCTAACTTGTATCAAGTGGCTGTGCGGAAAGAGACAGAATTAGGGCTGCTGCACGCGGGAGTTGAGCAGGGTAAGAAAGACAGGGACGCCGCGGAAGAAGCGCGCAAGGCGGTAGAGTTAACTGCGGCGGAAACCAAAACCGCATTGATTGAAGAGAGAAAGAAAAACCGCGAGCTGGTTGGGGCGGTTGACCAGTCCAAAGGGGAGACTGAGCGTCTGCAGGTGGAGCTGGAAAAGGTTACTAGGGAGAAGGATGACGCGGTGACTGGCCGCGAGCTAGCGGAGGCGGACTTGACAAAACTTCGCACCGCACTTCCTACCATTGCGCAGAAGGTGATGGATTCCGGGCCCGTGTCCGACAAGTTCAACGCCTATGTTAACTCGGTTAAAGACCACGAAATCAACAAGGCAGTGCTAGAGGTGATCCAAGCCTGCGGGCTCACACCGCCGTACCCCGACGTCGTGCAGAAAAAGTTGAAGGAGGGTACGGCTGTGGTGCTCATGGAAGCGGAAGAAGCCATCACTGCCATCCCGATCCCCCTAATTAATGCGTTTGCGGTGGACCCGAACATGTCAATTGACGGGTTCCTCAAAGAGGATTATTAGGTTGTTGTAATAGTTTGCGCCGTAAGTCCTATACTTAGGCAGGCAATTGTAAATACAATTTTTGGGCCTTAAGTCCCGTGATGGGCAGGCGCTTTAAACAATTACCATTTGTAATAACGCTATGTATATATTATCGTGTCATGTGTAGTGTATTAATTTGTTTATATATCGCGAATCAAAACAAAGAATTAACCGCATGCCCATGCGCAAAGTTAACCAAAACTTATGCGTATGATCAGGTACTGCGTAAAATAAACCAATACTTTAGAGATTTTACCCTGAACAACTTAGACTCAAAAGCTACTGCGTTATTGCTTTATCATGTACTAGGGATGCACTTTAGCTGTATGGTAAGCAACACAACTAAAAACAAACCAATGCTTTTATGCTTAACAGTTCCACACACAAACCAATGCGAGAGTAATTACGCACAAGCAAACCAATGCTTGTATTTTTAAGTCAACTTGGCAGCCATCTAGTCTGCGTGGCACTTGGCTAGGGGAAAACCATTTCCCTTCGCCTGCCGTTAATGTCTAGCCTTGTAACCAAACAGGCTTCTGCCACACTGGGGCTAGAGGACACCCCTTAAGTAGGCAGGAACCGCATACAAAAAGAAATAAACAATAAAAGTATGCGCGAGTAAATATTCAATTGGCATTAATCATGATTACAACCGCGACACATCCAAACGAACGGAAAATACATAGAAAAAATAATGCGCGAAAATAAATTTGAGTGATCAAGTCCATCCAGCTACATATAACATTTTTTTAATGATGTCGCGTGCCAAGTGCGTTTCACCGGTTTTCCATCTAATGTCTCGAGATGGTATGCCCCGGTGTTGCTTGCTTTTGCTACCCTATACGGACCTTCCCAGCGGGGGCCCAATTTCCCAGTATCCTCCGCATGACTTGCATCATTCTGACGCCAAACTAAGTCTCCGCACTTATAAGAGCACGAACGCACACGCTGATTGTAGTACTTTGCAATTTTCTGCTTGTTATTGGCTTCGTTTACCACCGCAGAGAGTCTGCATTCTTCAAGCAGATTAATATTTTCCCGCAAAGCTTCTAAGTTATTTTGTTCTTCAAAATTCTGTATGCGGAACGTTGGTACCCCTATCTCTGCGGGCACAATAGCTTCTGACCCGTAAACCAAACTGAACGGAGTTTCGCCAGTGCTTGCTTTCGGCGTTGTTCTATGTGTCCACAAAACTTTTGGTAGTTCATCCACCTAACCAACTCTGCCATGGCCCAATCTAGCTTTGATTTCGGCCACTATATCTCGGTTGGTGACTTCGCACTGGCCATTCGCCTGTGGATGCGCAACGGAAGTAAAAGTTTGCTTAATATTAAGCTCTGCGCACCAACTACGAAAAGGATCCCCCGCAAACTGTGTACCGTTATCACTAACGATTTCGTTTGGTATGCCGAATCGACAAACAATGTCTTCCCATACAAAGTTTCGCACACTTTTTCCCGAAATTGTTGCCAGGGGTCGCGCTTCAACCCACTTCATGAAATAATTGATTGCAACAATCAAGAATTTGATGTTTTCTGTATGTGCAGAGTATGCGTAAGATACTGACGTAAATAGCATATGGTATAAAATAAATGATAATATTACCTCGGCCTTTTGGAAATGATCCGACTATGTCAATTGCCCATTTGCAAAATGGCCATGGTGAGGAGACTGGTATCATTGGATGTGCAGGTACCCTGCTGATAGGTGCATGTATTTGGCAGGATTCGCATTGCTTAACTATTCGCGCAGTATCTGCGTACATTGTGGGCCAATAATAACCTAGCCGCATAATTTTTGACACTATAGACCTGTGCCCCGAATGAAGAGCACATGCACCTCGCGTATAACCTCCTCTACCTCTTTCGGACCAATACATCTTAAGTGCGGCCCTAAATAATTTTTTCGATATAGGACATCACCCTCAAGAGCATACAGTGGTGCCTTGATGCGGACCTTCTTCGCATCAACGGAATCCGCAGGTGATGTGCCATCCCGCAGGAAAGCAATAATAGGTGTCATCCATGTTGAGCTGGATTCCTCAACAGGTGCTACCAAAGGCATCATAACAATGGATTTCGCATGCAGTTCTTCTATAAGAACTTTCTTCCCCAGATATCAAAATCCAAAGCAGCCAATTTGCTAAGCGCATCCGCTTTCTTCTTTTGCCCCCGCATCACGTGGGAGATTTGAAAAGCTTCTAATTGGTCAGTGAGGTTATGAACAAGCGATAAATATTGCTGCATGGCAATGTCGTGCCCTTCAAAGTCCCCGCTGACTTGACTACATACCTGCTTTGAATCCACATAAGCGTGCAGGATTTTAACATTCAAATTATGCGCAATGCGCATACCCGCTAACAGAGCCTCATATTCTGCTTCGTTGTTCGTAACGGTGAAATTAAACCTTAGCGCATATGTATGCTCTTCGCCTTCCGGACCAGTTAAAATTACACCCGCACCCGCGCCAGCTGCGCTGCAGGCACCATCGGTATATAACTCCCATGGTGACAGAGTTGGTGCATGCGTATCTTGATGTTCTGCTGATGCCTCAACATCCGCAGGTAACTCTGCGAGGTAATCCGCAAGTATTTGACCCTTAACCGCGCTTCGCGAAGAAAAATTTATTTCATGCACCCCTAACTCAACAGCCCATTTAGCCATTCGGCCAGAGATTTCAGGTTTATAAAGTACCTGAAACATAATATGATTGCGTTAGTCAATGCGGTATTCCCGGTCATTGCCGCAAATTAGGTTTTTACCAACCTGCTTGATTGGCTGATCAGTTAGAACCACAACTGGGTGTGCTTGAAAATATCGGCGCAAACGCCGCGCCGTGTGGACTAGCGCATACACTAGCTTTTCTATTGGTGCATAGTTTACTTCGCTTGCTGTCAGCGTCTTGCTTACAAAGTAGACCGGCATTTGCGTCTGAGAAAACCTCAGCATTAATTGTATACGAAATAAATAATTCACTAGTAAAAGGGAATGGATTACCTTTCCGCGATCTGCGATAAGAACCGAGCTGATTGCTTCTTTTGATGCCGCAAGGTACAGCGTAAGCGTTTCTCCTGTTACTGGCGCGGTGAGTGTTGGTAATTCAGCGAGCACCTTCTTCATCTCCTGAAAGGCTGATTCCGCCTCCTGAGTCCATACAAAGTCTTTTTTCTTTAAGCAATTCTTCAAAGTATTGAAGAATGGCAATTGTCGCTCTGCGGCCTTCGACAAAAACCGCGTGATCGCCGCAAGCTTCCCGGTTAGACTCTGCACGTCTTTCTTTGTTTTCGGAGATGGCAAACTATCAATGGCTTCAATCTTTTTAGGATTTGCCTTGATTCCCCGCGCTGTCACCACATGACCTAGAAACTTGCCTTCCTCTTCCCCAAAACTACACTTGAGCGGGTTAAGCTTCATGTTTATTCTGCGTAGAGATGCAAACGTTTCTAGGATATTCGCGAGCATTTCTTCTTCAGTGTTGCTCTTAATTACCAAGTTGTCAACGTACGCTTCAAGATTCCTGCCAATTTGGTGTTTGAATGCCGCATCAATTACGCGCTGATAGGTTGCGCCTGCATTTTTTAATCCGAAGGGCATCTTCTTATAACAGTAGATACCTTGCGGCGTATGAAAAGTAGTTTTGTCCTCATCTTCTGCAGCCATTAAGATTTGGTGATAACCCTTGTATGCATCTAGAAAACACTTGTACCGAAAACCTGACAGTGATTCCACCTTCCAATCTATCTCCGGGAGAGGATAGTTGTCCTTGGGACATGCTTTATTAATATCCTTAAAATCAACACACATCCGCCAGTTACCGTCAGCGTTTTTCACCAACACATGATTAGCAACCCATGTCTGATAGCGCACTTCCCGCAGAATGTTTGCTTTGACTAGGTTATCTACTTCTGCGCACAACCAATCACTGTGTTCAAGAGCCATATGCCGCTTTTTTTGCCTAACGGGTGTGAGTGATGGATTAACATTCAATTTATGTTCCGCAATATCTCGCGGAACCCCAGTCATGTCTGATTCGCGCCACGCGAAAACATCTGCGTTTGCAGATAATATTCCATGTAGCTTAGCCTTGGTTTCAGCTGACAAACCTGCGCCGATTTTAATTCGCTTATCCGGATGTAAATGATTCGCTATGACCGCACAGTTTGCGAGTTGTTCCCCCACGCTGAGAGTGCTTATAGGCACAACTGAGCCACACAACTCAGTTGTTTGATGTGACGCAATCGTGGCAACGCCTCCCACTGTAGAAAACTTAATCAAGCCATGCACCACTTATGGTATAATGTTAAAACGAAGTATGAAGTTTCTTCCTAGCAACGCGTTATAACGCGAAGTCGATCGGACCACTTAAAAATCAACCAACTCATGTCTGACCATCTGTGGATTCCTGTCATCCACAAGCTCTACCATCAGCTCTATCCGCCCTATCGGCCATGAGCTTTCTCCGGAGAACCCAGATAACATAACATCAGACTAGCGTAGCTGCGTCCTAACTTCTGCAGGAAGGAAACGATAGCAATGTTCGTACATAATGTCGACGCCACTCCCGGTGTTAACATGCATGCGTTTAATTTGTACTCCGCAAGTAGGGATATGACACTTGATGATAATGGGCTCGTTAACTGTGTCGATTGACATTACAGGAGGAAACGTGATTGGGAGAAGTTCCCAGTCATGATGATCATTGTACTTTCTCTGCTGGCAAACTTTCTCTGCATCGACCATATTGATGGTTAAGTCAGCGTTTTTTGCTTTATCAACTTTTTGCCATGCGAAAGTTTTAGCCTTCGAACCTTCCTCTGCGGATTTTCCCTTGTCCTTCTTAGGTGGTTTTAAGTGATCCAATTTACCTGCGCGTAGTGCCTCTAGCACTCGTTCCATCAAGTTTTTGCATCGATTAGTGTCATGCCCGTAATCATCATGGAATTCGCAATACTTTGTTTTATCCCGCTTACCAAATTCTGTAAGCGGAGTTGGAACCGCAAAGGTTGCGCATACCGGTTCGGTTGCCAAAATTTCTTTTGGCGTTTTAGACAAACTTTTAAGCAGTGCATAGTTCTGATTATTGATGCCGTGCTGATTATTGTTTCGATAATTTCCACTTGATTTCCCTTTATCATTCCTGATAGGACCACCGCTAGGATACCTTCCACGAGAGTTGTTACCACGATTTTGATCACGCGAACGATCATCGTCGTCCTTCCTCTCGTTGTGTGAGCTAGCCGTTGGGATATCATTATCTTCGCCACTCCGCATATAGTTGTGGCATTCATTAAGCGCCTCAGCATAAGTTGTTGGGACTGTATGGCGCAGACGCCTTACCAGTGTTGGATCACGTTCTGAGTTTATACCATGTATGAGTTCGGAAATCTGTTGCTCTGGTTTGAGATCTGGTATGCGCAGACACTCATTAGTATATCTTGTGAGAAATTCACCCAAAGATTCCTTGGATTTCTGCACAATATCATGACATTCAATATGAGTGCGTTTGCGTGGCCTCTGATTCTGATATTGCAGCAAGAATTTCGTCCGTAGATCCATAAACTCGGCTATACTACCCGCCGGCAGTTTATTAAACCATTCACGAGCAATACCCTGCAGTGTCATTGGAAATATCTGACACGCAACCGGATCCACCCAACCTTGAGTGCGCATTGCGCCATCAAAACGCTGTAAGAAGTCATCCGGATCAGTTAAGCCATTGTAAGTACCTAACGTATGAGGTATCTTTGGCGCAGATGGAAACAGATATGTAGCTATATGCGGAGGAAACTTATCAAAAGTTGTTGGTAGCTCAAAAGGTGGTTTAACCGGGTCACCTTTGAGCCCTGCGAAGAAACGCCTCATCATATCCTGAACAAAATCAAGTTGTGAAAACAGGTGGACCATGTCAGGAGGTGCCGCCTGCATAAATTGGCCTGCGAGATTCGCTTGCCCCTGAATATTTTGCCAGGGCTGCCCTGGCGTCTGCGGATACAACCAAGGCTGATTTGGAAAAGAAGGCAGGCTTGCCGGTGCAGAGTATACGGGTATCTGAAAAGGTATCGAAACCTGTGGCGCAGATGCCTGCGAGACCTGAGGATATGCCGCTATAAGGCCAATCGTATGCGCAGTGCTTTGTTGTTCTGCGGTTATCGGGTCCAATGAGAATTGGCATCCGGAATGACACCAAACCACCAACTATTAAGTAATGCCTGCGCATCCGCAGGAGTCAAAAACTGCGAAATTGGACGCGGTGGTTGCCAAGGTTTCAACGGTGTAAACGATGAATTCTGCTGAACACTCTGCGTCTGTAGAGGGATTGAAACCGTGGTACTATAAATAGGTACCTGGCCGCAGCATACTACGTGCGGGCCTACTGTTTCACCATTAGTGCCTGCCAAGATGACCCTTGGATCCACTGCGGAAAAATCCAACCGCGTAGTGGTAACTGGCGAGTTTGCCCTTGGCGGTGTGATCCCGTCTGGATATATCGGCTTATACCTCTGAAAAGGCTCGCCGGATACAGGTGGAAGATATGGCGCGTATCCCACCCCCGTAGTCATAGCCTGCGTATGCTGACTGCCAGATGGTGTGTTTTGATTATCCGTTTGAGTACGTTCCGACGAGTCCCCGGAAGTCATGATAATGTGAAAAGAAAAAATTCAAAAAATTTCGTGAACAATAAGCCTTATAATTCAAAACCTTTTAAAAGAGAAAGCAATTAAACAATCTTGAACTAGTTCGACTCTCAATGAAAGCACCACTTGATCATGCATATTTTTACCATTGGGTTTAACATGCCTGCTCAATGCGTTAGTGGGGTTTAAGGATCTTAGAACAAGGCTCTCCGGTCCGGCTACCGTGAATAACCCTGGCCGGCATGATGATGTCGGCGGGGTGGCCAAGTGATTAAATCCACCTTCGATAGCGGTCGATGATCGGAAGGCCCCAAATAAGGTTGTAGGTGCTAGCTTAATAAAGAACTAACCTGTTAACCTTGAAGAGACGAAGAATGATGCTTAATTACGTAAGGCGTGTGGCAGATGGTAGTTACGTAATGTGACGATGTTTAGAATGATAGTTAGGGTTTGTATATATAGGCAAACCCTAATTCTAGAACCATCCGAGATAATGGCAATCCTTTCCATAACAAACTCCCCCAAATCACGGATGTAATTATGGAAAAGATATTTACTTGATAGCCAAGTAATCGCTGTTCCGGGAACAAAGGCATTAGATACGAATCCGCGTATCGCATAACGCACCTGAGCACACACTTACACACCCTAGAGGGTGCCCACATAGATTTGCAGGTGCGCATGCGGATTGCGGTATATATATATATATATATATATATATATATATATATATATATATATATATATATATGATTTCAAGTTATTTAGTAAATGATATTAACATTCGATTATTGATTCGATTAATATTTAGATAAGTTAACTAAAACGTTTAAGATGAACCAGTAAAACACTAATTTGCTACGGTATTTTCGAATTGCTACAGTACCCGAAAAGCTACAGTGTTTTCGAAAATCACTATTTGCTACAGTAAAAAAACTTTGCTACAGTAACTTTGCTACAGTAAAACACTATTTCAAAATGAAAATGTATATATTATATATATATTAACAAATAGCGAGAAGATGATTTATAGAAGTAAATGACCTAAACACTCGAAAGTTTAAGAAATACTTTGAGGGGTATAGTTATGGAGAATTTAAGTTTATATTTTGACAAAGGTACGAGTCACGAAACGAAAAGTACTAGTTTTCTCAGCGTACGAAAGGGCGTTCGAAAAACCGAAACCGGGACATAAGTCGAGTGACAACGTACGACTTATCGGAACAAAAATTACAAGCCAACTATGCACATGAATTTAATATAATATATAATTAATTATATAAATTAAATATATTATATATATAATAAATTAATATGTTGACGAACTAGATTACAAATCAGATGTGAGCTGGAATCCTAGGCCATGCGATCGCATAGCCATAACACACAGAAACCATGCGATCGTATGGAGTCTGAAATCTGGCCACACTATAAAGCTCGAGCATTCTGGTCTCTGTTTTACACCCACATATATCATACTCCGTATTTATATTATTATTATTATTATTATTATTATTATTATTATTATTATTATTATTATTATTATTATTATTATTATTATTAAGATTAATATTACTATTAATCTTATTATTATTAATATTATTAATTAGTATTATACATAAAATACTACGACGAGGTTATGAGCGTGTCACTTTCAAAATGGTTTTCAAGCGGGATAGAGCTAAGGAAATTATGGGTTATTACCAAGGAGGTTATGGGTAATGTTCGGGGGTATATTTGTGAATCAAACCTAGTGTTTATCATCTCCGTTGCGTCTACGTACTTTCCTACAATATTGAATCTCAATATTGATACGTAAGCACTCATATTTTATCTTTTATATATTAATTGTGTATCCATTTCTAGTGCTCGAGTATATATATTTATACATGCTTGTATGCTAAATTTTGTCGTTAAACAGTTTATGATGAATCACGAATTAAATTCATATGTTACTGGTAAAAGGTATATGATATGCATGTTTTTGGAAAGCTGGCGAAAAATCAATGACTTTTCATTTAGATATCGAATAGTTTTGATGAACGGATTAAGAGTTATGATCAACTGAATTATGATTGACGTTAATTGAAATTGATTTTGAATCTGCCATTAAGATTTAAACAACTTGTTTACGAGATTGATAAAATGGATTTTTGAATATTACCAACCGAGTAAATGACTCCTTATATAAGGTATGTCTCGTTTTGTTGAACTATTGTCAAAATTGACTTTTTGAAACGACTTAGGATAACTTTTGTATGTCGATCTCGAGCATTAGGATTGTGATACACTATGACCAGACCTAGCTTGATAGACATTTATTGACCAACATATGTTCTCTAGGTTGAGATCTACGGTTATTTGGTAATCCGAGTTTCGGTCACATTTTGGTGAACGACTTTATATGCTGCTAAGGTGAGTTTCATTTGCTCTCTTTTTAATTGCTTTTGCAATATATATTTTTGGGCTGAGAATACATGCACTTTATTTTAAACAAAATGGATACAAGTACATACTAAATTCTACACTGAGTTTGAACCGAAAATCCCTTAGCTTTGGTAACTAGTAACTGCCAGTTATAAGAACTGGTGGGCGCGAGTAGTAGTATATGGATCCATTGAAAGGACCCGTTCATATACATTATAAACGATTCACAATAGTTGATTACATCGCGAAGTATTTGACCTCTATATGATACATTTTACAAACATTGCATTCGTTTTTAAAAGACAAACTTTCTTTACAACGAAAGTTGACGGCATGCACACCATTTCATAATACATCCAACTATAATTGGCTTAATAATAATCTTGATGAACTCAATGACTCGAATGCAACGTCTTTCAAAATATGCCATGAATGACTCCAAGTAATATCCTTAAAATGAGCTAATGCACAGCGGAAGATTTCTTTATTACCTGAGAATAAACATGCTTTAAAGTGTCAACCAAAAGGTTGGTGAGTTCATAGGTTTATAATAACAATCATTTCAATATATTAATAGACCACAAGATTTCCGTTTATAAATATATGTACACTCGCAAGTGTATAAAACTATTCTATAAGTTGTAGGCACCCGGTAACAAGCCTTAACATTCATGTTTTACCCTCTGAAGTACACCAGATCAGGTGTGTTTAAAATAACCTCGAAGTACTAAAGCATCCCATAGTCAGGATGGGGTTTGTCAGGCCCAGTAGATCTATCTTTAGGATTCGCGCCTACCGTACATAGACAAGTAGTTTAATGTTACCAAGCTAAGGGTATATTTCTGGTTTAAACCCACGTAGAATTAGTTTTAGTACTTGTGCCTATTTTGTAAAACATTTATAAAAACCGCGCATGTATTCTCAGTCCCAAAAATATATATAAAAGGGAGCAAATGAAACTCACAATACTGTATTTCGTAGTAAAAATACATATAACGTCATTTAACAAGTGCAAGGTTGGCCTCGGATTCACGAACGTATCAATATTGAGATTCAATATTGCAGGAAAGTACGTAGACGCAGCGGAGATGATAAACACTAGATTGACCTCACGAGCATACCCATGAACCATACCCATCACCTCCATAGCTATAACCCATAATTTCCTTAGCTTCGACTCATTCAAAAAACTATTTTGAAATCACTCGGACAGCACTCCGTCGTAATATTTTATGTATACTAATAATATCTTGAAATAATACAGAGCAAGTATATATATATATATATATATATATATATATATATATATATATATATATATATATATATATATATATATATATATATATATATATATATATATATATATATATATATATATATATATATATATAAATAAATCGATTGAGAGAGTTTAGAGAAATATATTTTCAAGTTTCTATGAAATAATGAAACCTATTGAATTCTATTTATAATAGATTTTTTAATTATTAAAGTGAATTATTAAAGTATGAATTATTAAAGTATGAATTATTAAAGTATGAATTATTAAAGTGAATTATTAAAGTAAAAGTAAAGTAAAGGTAAAGTTAAAGTATAGTAAAAGTATAAAAACTATGTATGTATAATACGCGTATAAATATATATAATATTAATTTAATTCGTTATATATATTTAATGAAATAAAATATAAATATCTTTATATTTATTAAACTGGTTAAGTAACGAGTTGTCAAAAGGGATTCTAGATATTTATAAAAGTTATATACGTTTTAATAATAAAGTTCTTTTTAAATTGAAAACGTCTTTGTACGTTTGAAAATAGATTAATAGAATATTATGGAAACAAATTCTCCACTAACTTTTGTCTAACTTTCGTAAATGACACTTTTTGTTTTTATTTATAAATAGCTTTACAAATTATTCTGAATATCGTTAAGAGGAATAGATTTTCTCAAATCATAGTGGACCTCTCAACAGAGACTTGTAATCATAATTCAGTGTTTCTGATAATTCAATCATTTAATATATTTCTTTTTAATTTCGTCGAAAATTATATTGAAACAAATACGTTCGTGTAAGGTATTATACGTTTAATACTTTATTAATATTCTCAAGTTATAATATATATATATATACATATACATATCTATTTATATATAACGGTTCGTGACTCGTCGGAATTTGGTCGAGGTTATAATGAATGTATGAACACAGTTTAAAGTTCTTGAGATTTAACTTAACAAACTTTACTTATCGTGTCGGAATAATATAAAGATTAAAGTTTAAATTTGGTCGGAAATTTCCCGGTCGTCACAGTACCTACCCGTTAAAGAAATTTCGTCCCCTCGTCATGACTAACAATGAGAATGTTATTATAATGATTATAGAGTTTTATCATGTTTAAGAAGAATGGATAAAATAATTCGATTACTCGAAGCGTGTGAGTGAAGTTATCGTAAATAAATGAAATAAGATAATAGTGATTCGTCGTATCTTTTGACGTCATCACGATTGATCTCCGAAAAGAAAATCTTTGTAATCTATATTGGATTTGATTATTCAGCGATTAAGGAAATTATGATCCTCTTCAAATTAATGCGATAATCCATTTTGATTTCTCTGTCCGATATTTCACTATAAATCCACCTCATTTGTTTTCTTACAACTCACACCTTCTCAACTCATATTTTAAAGTATTTGTCAATATGCTTCATCCAGTGCTGATTCTTGATATACTCCTCACTTTCATATCTGTCGCTCTTCTTTTTCATCTGCCTCCGGAAGAATCTATTTACTTCTACTATACTCTTGGTTTTATAGTGTTTTTAGTTCTCCCGTGTCTTTATATTGCTATATGCATTGATATATACGGTTTGTGATTTCTGGGTTGTTGTTGGGTTTTATATCTTCCCTTATATTTCAAAGTCCTTACTTCTTCTATAATCATTGTCATCCACAATTAATGCTCTCTTCTATTTACTATGATTTATACTCCCATTTCTAGTTCAGAGCTTTGTCCTTTCGTTTCTTCTTCTTGCGATTAAGCACCGCTTGTAATGGTCCATAATTCGCAGATATAAATTTCGGATGAACATTGTTAATGTTCTAGGAAGGAAATTGTAATGGCACGATCTTGACTTGTCAAATTACCAGAATACCTCGGAAAAGGCCGAATCATCAAGAAATATTTTCTTGATATTTAGATATCAAAGAGAATACAAGAGTCGTGTAATATAGCACATGATGACGTTATGATCTGTGAATCATCATGTTCCATTTAGAAACTCAGCATGAATTACTGTAATATAATCACGTTGATCAAGTGTCATTATATTATACTAACTCATGCTTCAGCTCCCAACACTTCTTCAAGAATATTCCTATTTTAAACTCGAATGTTTCAGAATTTAGAAACTAAAATAGTTTCTTTTATGATATAATACAGATAGCGTGAAGAGGTAAATGATTTCAGATAAGAATAATTATAAAAATATCTTCAGAAGTATGGATAATATTTATAATGAAAGATACGATGATATCTTAGAATGTCTAATATCGGAGGATGATGAAGGATATTGTCCGCAGGGGTTTAGAGTCAGGAGCAAGGTATTCGTTAATGACTTCAGCAAGTACTGAATCATTTGGATTCTTTGAAGGCAGGTTCAGCCTTTGTGATTTGTCCATAGCCTCCTTCATACTTTGCTCAATCCGTTTTCCAGTTCCAAAGCTTCTCTTTTTCTGAGCTTTGCCAATATTCTATCCTTTATCATCCAACTTTTTACTGTTAAGGTCGTTTACAGTTTTTGCTGCTTCATCAGCATTTTTTAAAATTTCGAGAACTGGTTCGCAGTTTAGGGTGTTTTTCAGAAATTTCTCATTCAAAGAATGTAAGTCTTGGAGGTAGACGTTGTGTGTATATGTAATTGTTGATGTAGACATGCTGCGAGGTTTCAAAATACTGATTGCTGATTCTCAATAATTGGTATGGCAATTCTTGTTATAAGGTACGAATGAGTATATGATAGGGTTTCGATAATTATAATGATTTTTTTTTGGAAAGTCAAAGATCAGTGAAGTTGTTGGTAAGTTTATTGCTAATGTGGTGAATATAAATGATTCCTCGATAACGTTGACGAAAGGGCAACGTATCTATCGAGGTTATAATAAGACTGTTTTGATTGAGAAGTCGAAGTTGACTTGCTGGAGCTGTGACAAAACTGTCTATTTTGAAACGGAATTGAAAAGTTATTTTAGCTAGTAAATGCCAAAGGGTCTAACACGGATTCGTGTCGAACTATGACTTGGGTTTTGAGAGTTTTTTAGGTGTATAACTGTGGGTAACATGTGGTTGGATCATCATCTCGGTTGTTCCTTAGTTGAAGTGTCTTTAGGAATTTCGAAGGGTTTGAGCACATATTGTAATCGTTAATACATATGATGTTCTAACACAGTTTTGAAGTCAAAGTATAGCTTTGAAAGATATAGGAATCTAAGAGTGACGATACTGGTTATATTTCGAATTGAATTATGCGATTTCAAAATCAGAATATGTAATTGAATTTGAATGAGTATGATTGTTTTGATTTATATGAAAGAATGGATATTGTTATGAAAGTAGGGAGTATAGTTGATGATTGCTGAATCAGTTTCGAAAAATGTAATATATTAATTGTGAATTTATATATCTCTCGGGTATTACCTACCCGTTAAAAAAAATTTCACAATTAATATTTTGTACAAAAGAAGTTTATTACAGTCTTTATGAAAATATATGTGTATATTTTCTTTAGATGTAATATATATTTAATGAGTTCATATTAAATTAAACTCATTTGTTTTATGGTTGGAACTAGAATTGAGTAATCCCTAAAACTTTATAAATTGCATAAGTATTTCTTCAATAATATTGAAATTATGAATCATTACTTTGTTATTTGTTGGTTTTCGTGAAATTCTTGTGAACTTCGCAAGGTACGAATGATGTTATTTGAAAAGTTTCGAGTACATCGATGATGAAAGTGTAAAATCAAACATATATTCGAATAATACCCTTGATTTATTATGAATTGGATTTTTATTGAATTGAGACAGAGATTGTAATTAACGATGGTTAAGTTGCGGACGAAGGACGTACATCATTGCATATTTGTAATATGAATTAACTGAGTAGTTAAGATTCACACATAATAGCTTAGTACGGGAAGATTTATTATGGTTTAAAAATTTATACATATAAAATATACATATAAATCTTTCGATTGGAAATGAGTTAATACTTCATAACTCGTTGATACAATATATTTGTTGTTGATTCGTAATGATGTCCACAATGATTCTTGAACTGACAGAGTTTGTGATGTTACAGGTGCTGTTGATTCTGACGATACTGACGGCACTGACTGTGTTGATGATGCTACGGTCCTATTGATGCTGTTGGTAAAACAATTCTAGCTTGTAAAGCGTACACCATTTTCGATCAAAGTTTCTACTCTACCATCTCCGTTCACTCATTCGATTTACTGTCAGAATTAAATAATCTCTAAGATTTTGGAGATTACATAACTGCCGCAGAGATATCTCTTCAATGAAGTTTATGAATTAATACTTCATCGTTTGTTGTTGTTGTTGATATTCCTGGATATTTACAGGGCGTATGACGTTGATGTTTGAGATACAGATTGTGATGTTGCGGTGTGGGATGTGGATGTTGTTGTTGGTGGTGGTGATGGTACTGTTGGTGTTGCTGATGGTGGTACTGTTTATGCTGCTGGTGCTGCTGCTGGTGTTTGTAACCTTTACACCATATTCTCCAAAGCCACTACCCGAGCGCGAAGCTCGTTGACTTCTTCTATTACACCGGGGTGATTGTCGGTTCGGACGAGCGGATAAATAAAATCTAGAATTTGGTGTAGTATGTAATCGTGACGAGATACTCTAGAAATAAGAGAGAAAATGGTGTTTCGGATAGGTTCGCCGGTAAGTGCTTCAGGTTCTTCGCCAAGAGGGTAATGTGGTGGATGGAAGGGATCACCTTCTTCTTGTCTCCAATGATTAAGGAGGCTACGAACCCATCCCCAATTCATCCAGAATAGATGATGACTAATTGGTTGATCCATTCCGATCACACTGCTTTCGAAACTTGAGTGGGATTCCATTTCGGAATCCGAGGGACTTGAACTAATGACGAATTCCATTTCGTACGATTGAATAAAGAATTTTTCGATATGAAATGATTTTCCAGCTATCGGGTGGTATTCTAATTATATAAAGCAAAAAGTTTCGTAGATTACGGAGGAATTTATGGAATATGTCAGGCAAAGTTTACAGTAACAGATACGCTAAGATATGAATTAGCAGATACGCTAAGATATAATTTTGTCTATACACTATTCATGCAATCAATGCAATAAGATGTGTCTAGACTAAGAATGATAAGCAGGTAATTTCCGACAAAAATGATGAGCAAAACTTTTGACATGCAGACACGGTCGAAGTCCAGACTCACTAATGCATCCTAACGACTATCAGTTAGACACACTAATGCAGACCTGGTTCGCTAAGACCACCGCTCTGATACCAACTGAAAGGACCCGTTCATATACATTATAAACGATTCACAATAGTTGATTACATCGCGAGGTATTTGACCTCTATATGATACATTTTACAAATATTGCATTCGTTTTTAAAAGACAAACTTTCTTTACAACGAAAGTTGATGGCATGCACACCATTTCATAATACATCCAACTATAATTGGCTTAATAATAATCTTGATGAACTCAATGACTCGAATGCAACGTCTTTCAAAATATGTCATGAATGACTCCAAGTAATATCCTTAAAATGAGCTAATGCACAGCAAAAGATTTCTTTATTACCTGAGAATAAACATGCTTTAAAGTGTCAACCAAAAGGTTGGTGAGTTCATAGGTTTATCATAATAATCATTTCAATATATTAATAGACCACAAGATTTCCGTTTATAAATATATGTACACTCGCAAGTGTATAAAAGTATTCTATAAGTTGTAGGCACCCGGTAACAAGCCTTAACGTTCATGTTTTACCCTCTGAAGTACACCAGATCAGGTGTGTTTAAAATAACCTCGAAGTACTAAAGCATCTCATAGTCAGGATGGGGTTTGTCAGGCCCAATAGATCTATCTTTAGGATTCGCGCCTACCGTACATAGACAAGTAGTTTAATGTTACCAAGCTAAGGGTATATTTCTGGTTTAAACCCACGTAGAATTAGTTTTAGTACTTGTGCCTATTTCGTAAAACATTTATAAAAACAGCGCATGTATTCTCAGTCCCAAAAATATATATATAAGAGAGCAAATGAAACTCACAATACCGTATTTCGTAGTAAAAATACATATAACGTCATTTAACAAGTGCAAGGTTGGCCTCGAATTCACGAACTTATCAATATTGAGATTCAATATTGCAGGAAAGTACGTAGACGCAACGGAGATGATAAACACTAGATTGACCTCACGAGCATACCCATGAACCATACCCATCACCTCCATAGCTATAACCCATAATTTCCTTAGCTTCGACTCATTCAAAAAACTATTTTGAAATCACTCGGACAGCACTCCGTCGTAATATTTTATGTATACTAATAATATCTTGAAATAATACAGAGCATATATATATATATATATATATATATATATATATATATATATATATATATAAATCGATTGAGAGAGTTTAGAGAAATATATTTTCAAGTTTCTATGAAATAATGAAACCTATTGAATTCTATTTATAATATATTTTTGAATTATTAAAGTGAATTATTAAAGTATGAATTATTAAAGTGAATTATTAAAGTATGAATTATTAAAGTGAATTATTAAAGTATGAATTATTAAAGTGAATTATTAAAGTATGAATTATTTAAATAAATTATTAAAGTATGAACTATTAAAGTGAATTATTAAAGTATGAATTATTAAAGTATGAATTATTAAAGTGAATTATTAAAGTTAAAGTAAAGTAAAAATAAAGTAAAGGTAAAGTTAAAGTATAGTAAAAGTATAAAAACTATGTATGTATAATACGCGTATAAATATATATAATATTAATTTAAATCGTTATATATATTTAATAAAATAAAATATAAATATCATTATATTTATTATACTGGTTAAGTAATGAGTTGTCAAAAGGGATTCTAGATATTTATAAAAGTTATATACGTTTTAATAATAAAGTTCTTTTTAAACTGAAAACGTCTTTGTACGTTTGAAAATAGATTAACAGAATATTATGGAAACCAATTATCCACTAACTTTTGTCTAACTTTCGTAAATGACACTTTTTGTTTTTATTTATAAATAGCTTTACAAATTATTCTGAATATCCTTAAGAGGAATAGATTTTCTCAAATCATAGTAGACATCTCAACAGAGACTTGTAATCATAATTCAATGTTTCTGATAATTCAATCATTTAATATATTTCTTTTTAATTTCGTCGAAAATCATATTGAAACAAATACGTTCGTGTAAGGTATTATACGTTTAATACTTTATTAATATTCTCAAGTAATAATATAGATATACATATACATATCTATTTATATATAACGGTTCGTGACTTGTCGGAATTTGGTCGAGGTTATAATGAATGTATGAACACAGTTTAAAATTCTTGAGATTTAACTTAACAAACTTTGCTTATCGTGTCGGAATAATATAAAGATTAAAGTTTAAATTTGGTCGGAAATTTCCGGGTCTTCACATCCATAGGGCTTGATATCCCCGTCCGAGCTAGAGCGCTAGCCTTTTAACGGACGTATGCTATTTGAGAAGCGTACACGTTGGTTTGCGTGTATTATTAAGATGATTATACAAAGGGTATAAATTATATATACGTTAAGTTTAGTTACCAGGGTGTTCAATTTCGTAGAATATTTTGATAAACGTTTCTGGATGAAACAACTGAAATCTTGTGATCCACCTTTATATACAGATTATGCGAAACACTAAAACTATGAACTCACCAACCTTTGTGTTGACACTTGTTAGCATGTTTATTCTCAGGTTCCCTAGAAGTCTTCCGCTGTTTGCTTATATGTTAGACAAGCTATGTGCATGGAGTCTTACATGGCATATTTTTCAAGAAAACGTTGCATTCATCAAATCATCACCATGTATCTTATTTTGACTGCATTGTCAACGGAAGTACTATTGTAAACTATTATTTACGGTAATTGTGTATATGTAAATATCATCAGATGTCGAAAACCTTTGATTTAAATATTCATTTATGGTGTGCCTTTTCAAAAGAATGCAATGTTTACAAAACGTATCATATAGAGGTCAAATACCTCGCAATGAAATCGATGAATGACGTGTTCGTCCATATGGATTTGGAGCGATCGTCACATACTTGCATCTTATTAGACTTTTTCATACATTCCTTAATGCAAATGAATTATTTGGCGTTTCTTTTGTCACTTTTTTTACTAACTGAGACGTCAAGAAGAAAACGTCAAAGGAGATACAACGACATGACAATGGAACAAGACTCGTACTTAGAGATTTATAGGAATACAAAAGATAAACTATCTGTAGATGAGCGTCGACCGACAAACCAAAGGAACCTACCAAATCAAATCTAATAACCCCAAAAAAAAAAAAGAATCATTACACAAGCCACAAACAAGAACATAAAACAACTCTAACAAATTGAAAAGAACTAAGGGTGCGTTTGATAAAATTGAATGATTTAGCGCTGAATGGTTCAGAATCTGAATCGTTCAGAGCCTCTGAATAAAGTTTGTTCAGAATGAAAAAAAGTTGTTTGATAATTAATTTGAATGACTGATATGAATCGAGTAAAATTACTTGTTAACGAGTTACATGAATAAAAAATACAATATACTTGTTAGTTAAACGTTCTGGATATGATTTGAGAAGGATATTACAGAAAAATTAGGTGCTTAATGGTTAAGAGAGTGTTTCAACTCTGAATGGTTCAGTACTGAATTCTGAACCATTCAACACCATATGTCATACAGAGGTCAGAAACAAACACGCTGAATGCTGAATGGTTCAACATTCAGCGCTGAATCATTCCATTAAGAAGCAAACAAACACACCCTAAGTCGCAACTTTTTTCAAGGGGATTGATATTTTCACTTATCATTTTACAAAGTCCACTTAAAATTACTATATTGTTCTTAAATGATATATTACACAATTTTCTTATTCAAATTTATTGGAGGGTAATTCTAAAAAGAAACACTATTTTGTAGTGAATGAATAAAAATTACAAGTGGAATTATCACCCTTTTTTTTTGTTTTGTTTTGAAATCAGTTAAAAAAAAGTCACTTATCCTAGAAGAGATAGAAGGCACTCCTTTCCAATTATCACCCTTATTGACTGACCTATATGCCCTCCATCATCCTCTATTTCTCCTTTTCCCCCATTATTATTCTTGAAGCTGTGTATCTCCCACTGTCGTCATCTTCTCCGCCGCCACCATCACCGCCGTACATGAGCGTCGACCGACACAATAAAGGAACCTACCAAATCAAATCAAATCAAAAAAAAAAATCATTACACAAGCCACAAACAAGAACATAAAACAACTCTAACAAATTGAAAAGAACTAAGTCGCAACTTTTTTTTTTTTTTTTTTTTAAGGGGATTGATATTTCCACTTACCATTTTACTAAGTCCACTTAAAATTACTATATTATTCTTAAATAATATATTACACAATTTTGTTATTCAAATTCATCAGAGGGTAATTCTGAAAAGAAACACTATTTTATAGTGAATGAATAAAAAATAGAAGTGAAATTATCACTTTTTTTTTTTTTTTTTTTGAAATCAGTTAAAAAAAAGTCACTTATCGTAGAAGAGATAAAAGGCACTCCTTTCCAATTAGACCCACTTATTGACTGACCTATATACCCTCCATCCTCCTCTATTTCTCCTTTTCCCCCATTATTATTCTTGAAGCTGTGTATCTCCCACTGTCGTCATCTTCTCCGCCGCCACCGTAGTCATCTTCTCTGCCGACATCAATCGTAAATCCGCCATACAGCACCGTTTCCATCGTCGTCATCTTCGTAAGAACAAATCTCCGACTTGGCAAAAACAAAAGGTGAGCGATTACCAGATCGTAATTTGGGGTAACATATTTTTTGAAAAAAAAAAGAATGTAATTATTGCAATTTTCGAGAATTTCTTCCATAGTTACAAATGAAAGCGTCTGTAGGTAGGTCCATGGTGTAATTAATTGAGACGTAATTCCTTCTTATTTGTGTTTGACTGTCTTCACTTGAAGAAGAATTAATTATTAGAATTAGATGGTCGTGTAGTCACTAAAATTGCTATAAGATCCTTCATAATGCTTGAGACAAGCTAATCTAATTAATTAGATAAGATGGATTCAACATATTCAAATTGCTATAAATAATTAGTATTTAATTTAACATGTATGTATTGTTTTGAAACGCTAAAATGGTCATTAGCACATTAAGATGATTCAGAAGAAACACCATTTGCACTTCATTTAAACAGACTAATATGCCCAAACAGATTTATATATCAAAACAGCACTTAATGCAAAATAGAAGTAAACAGCCCCATGGTTATTGTTTTACATTAACATTAAACCTCTCCCTGAAAGTTTTCATGATTAATTTCCAGAGGATATTCAAGGTTTGTTTTTAGTGTCTTCTCTATTTTCGAAAACTTGAAAGATGGAAAAATATGAGATTTATAACTATGGCTGTAGCCAATGACTTATATTGATTTAATAATACAAATTTTCACCGTATCTGTTGTTTCAAACGATCCACGACCTTTACATCATTAGCTTGCTGCAATCATTTTGGTTTATTAGGATTAGGATTTGCTTACAGGTGGTATTCTTAATTACTTATCTCTTTTGTTAACTGGTTGCTTATGTTTAATTCCATTCAATCTCAATCTGATTATTATATCATTAACTGTTTCTCTTTCTCTTGTTCGTGTATGTTGTAATTGATAATCTAGCGATTATGATATGTTTTTGATTGGATTTAATTCAAATTAAATTTAATCGATCTGCTTGTAAATCAGCTACGATGACAGATAGGTGGAATTTCATTATTGTCGATGATTAGCTTATTAGTTTGCTTTATGACCTTGTTCGTTATGTGTAGATTATATATTTAAATTTTTAGTTATCTTTTGCAAACTTGTAAACTTTACACGGTAACTACTAATTAACTTTGTTTTTTTGAAGATTAGTCTGCTTTGCTATTTAAATGGTTTACTTTTCATATTGTTAGTTTTGTAGTGGATGGATTTATAGTCATATTGATAGTTATATATGGTGTTTATTTATGCTTAATTATTAGCTTTATTACTGTAATTAATCATCAAAAGAACAGGAGCAAGCTCCATTCGATAAGATGCAGTTTTCCATATTATCCCGGCTTCGATCTTAATGACCTTGCGTATCAGTTCCGTAGTTTAGAAGGGAACTTATATTGTTGTTAGATTTAAAGGGGTCCAAAAGACAGCCTGATTGCTTTAAGGGAAAAAAGGTCTCGACCCGATTAGTTTGACCCGTCTAAAAAATCTTACTTGTTTGGACCCGTACCCGTTTTGACCCGAACCAATTTACATGTTTGATCATTGATGTTGTTTTGTTTTGTTTTTGTTTGTTTACTTGACAGTGATACTATAAGAAACTAACTTGGAGCAATGTTAAGACAGTAGCTTACAAGAATTGTACTTCACAAGTTATGGTACGACTAAGATACTTGAACCAAACTTGCATTCGGGCTCTTCTTTCTCCTCTCAATAACGAGACATTCTACTACTCAACGATAGCAGCATCTGCCATCACGAACACTGTTCACTTAAACCCAATATTTACATCTTATTCAACACCAGTACAGAAATTACACGCAGAAGATGTAGTTGTGACATTTCAAGAATGGTTCAAGTCTACTAATCGAAACCCTTTTATTGAGCGTATACTTGAAATACTATCGTCTAATGGCAACATCGACAGAAGCATGACCGGTGACGATGTAAATTTTGTGTCACAACCTGAAGCCGTTGACATGGCGTTATCACGGTTGAATCTTCGTCTTACAGAAGAACTTGTTCTTGACGTGTTGTTTTATGGAAAAGATGTCTTGTCTTGCTTGAAGTTCTTTGATTGGGCTGGGAGACAACCTGGGTTTCACCATACTCGAGCTACATTCAATGCAATCTTCAAGATTTTGTCTAGAGCAAAGTTGTTTTCTTTAATGTTAGATTATTTGGATAACTATGCTAAGCATCGAGGTGGTCACAAGTCCAATTTTCATAATATTTTGGTGATGGGTTACGCTGTAGCAGGCAAACCGGAAATTGCGCTCCAATTATTTGGCCGAATGCGTTACAAGGGTATCGATTTGGACGATTTTGCTTATCATGTGCTTTTAAATGCTCTCGTGGAGGAGAATTATTTTGATGGAGTAGACTCAGTTGCGACACAAATTAAGAATCGGGGGTTTGAATCTGAGGTGACACATTCTATATTAGTCAAAGGTTTTTGCAAGAAGAAAGAGTTTGATAGAGCCGAAAAGTATCTTCGAGGGGTGATGGATAATGGGGTGGTGAAATTAAAAAGTGGACAGCACATAGTTGGGGCTCTCGTAGATGGGCTATGCAAAGATGATCAATTTGATAAAGCCGGGAAATTGGTCGATGAATTTGGTGAGTTTCATGTTTATGATGTATGGTTTCGAGAGCTTGTACGTGCTCGAAAGTTAGATGGGGCCATGGAGTTTTTACACAAGACGAGAGATCCGGAATCGGTTGTTCATTATGTCCCGGATGTTTTTCGTTACAATACGTTGATATTACGTCTTTTGAGAGATAACAAACTCGAGGACGTTTGTGATTTGATAATCGAGATGAAGGAAAGTAACGTACCTCCAGACGAATTAACTATGAATATCGTTTTGTGCTTCTTTTGTAAGGCGGGGATGGTTGATGTTGCTCTTAGATTATACGATATGAGAGGTGAGATTGGGTTATCGTTGAGCAGTATGGGGTGTAATTATTTAATGAACACACTTTGTGGAGACGGGAGCGTTGTTGATGCATATCGTATATTGAAAAATACACTCGAGCAGGGCTATTTTCCAGGTAAAATGACTTTTTCGATTCTTGCTGATGCATTATGCAAGCTTAATAAGCTTGATATGATGAAAGAGTTGTTTCTTGTGGCCATAGATAATAATATTGTATTGGATGATAGAATTCACGAAAATTACATCAAGGCGCTTTGTAAAACCGGGAGAGTAGAAGAGGGTTATTTCGTACACGAAGAGATTAATCGCTTTAATAAAGTTACAACTGGATGTGCTTATCATAGTTTGATACACGGGTTTATCAAATTGAATAGGGGAGATATTGCTTCGAAACTACTTATCGAAATGCAAGAAAAAGGTCACACGCCAAGTCAGCCATTGACCTTATCGGTTATTCAGAGTGTGTGTGAAATGGAGAATTTTGAAAATTATTTTCAGCGGTTACTCGAAAAGCAACTGTCGATTCATGAACTACTCGATTGTAAACAGTTCAACGTGTTTATAGAAGGAGCTGGTCTTGCGAATAAACCCGAATTGGCAAAAGAAGTATATCATATGATGAAAAGAAGCGGTGTTTCTCCGAATGTGCGTTCTGATATTTTATTATTAAAATCTTATTTAAAAGGTTTGAAAGTATCGGACGCGTTACATTTCTATGAGGAAATCTTGACAACAAGAAAGATTGGTAGAAAAATATGCAACACTCTTGTAATCGGTCTATGCAAAGCAAAAAAGCCCGATCTTGCATTAGAATACTTTTTAGACATTAGAAAGAAACAAAAAAGTGTTAGACCAAGTCTTGAATGTTACGAAGAACTTATATATATGTTGTGCCAAGAAAAACGATACTCCAAGATTGTGGATCTCATTGACGATTTACTTGCAGTGGGTCGTCCCATTTCGTCTTTCATTGGTAACAATTTGCTATTATGTTCGTTAAAGGATCGAGAGTTATATGACAAATGGGTGGAATCGAGGCCCACTGATGATGAGTCATCGCGTATTTTTAGACTTGGTGAAGTTGTGGGTTTGTTTTCTGGGCGTTTTCGAGAGGAGGATATTGAGTGGAATGATTTGGAACAAGTAGTGAGGAGCTGTTTTCCACTTGATGTGTACACTTATAATATGCTTCTAAGGAAATTATTAAGGAGTAGTAAACGATTGAATGATGCTTGTAAGCTGTTTGACAAGATGTGTAGAAAGGGGTATGAGCCAAATCAGTGGACGTATGAAACGTTTGTGCATGGATATTATCATAATGGTATGAAAGAAGAGGGTGATTGGTGGATTCAGGAGATGTTAAGAAGAGGGTTTAAACCAAGTGAAGCTACTAACAGACTTACAGACCCTGATCATAATAAGCGGCCTTGATCATAAGCTTTTGCATACTTACAGACTTTGATCGAGGTACATAAGTTTTGATGATGCCTAGAATTTTTTCATGTGAACCCCTTTTAGATGTAATATTATGCTTATTATTATTGTATTTATTTATACACTTATAATAATAATAATAAACACGCCTACAGCATGGTTTCAATGCAGTTTAAGTGGTCCTGATACTATTTATTTACAGTTTTGTTGTAACAATCAGCTTTGATTGATGCTGATAATTACTATAAAAAGATAGTATAGTATAGATGTGTGATTTGTTGAATTTTTCGGTATATTGGTTGTATTTACGAAACATGTCAGCTGGTTAATGTTTCAATAATATAATAATACAGTCTGTATGAGAATTGATTGACATCACAGCTGCTGAAATTCGAATTTCATTCTGAAAAGAGGTAAAACTCTAAATATTTCAGTCATTTTTTGTGTGTGTTTGTGTGTGTTGTTTTCAGGGGTATGACTATGGAACTTACTGTTGTTTTGTGGATGCCAGGGCTTGATTATGCATTTTGAAGTCTTTTGACGCTTGGAAAAACATTATTCTTGCTGTTTTGGACACTGATCGGATCCCTGTAACTGTTTGTTGGGCATTCTTCTATGCTATAAATCCTGTAAGCATGGTTGACATTTGTTACTTTATGCTATAATCTATCTAATTAGTTGTTAAAGTGGATATTATTAGTTTGCTTTTCATGTTAGTTAAATTAAAAAATGGTCGATTTTGTCAGTGCAGTTATGTTTTCTTTAGTTTGGATATATTTGATGCATTATCATAGAGTCTAATCAGTCGAGAAATAGGTGTGGTGATGAACTTTAGTTTGTACGTACATAATGGCTAGCAATTAAGACTGAGTTGAGACACACTTTGGGCCCAAACTTGTGACCTAACAATAAGTATTCTGGATTGTATTAGTTACAACTCTTAACATCTGACTATTGAGAGTCAAACGAGTTACTTCTATACTTATATAATCAATGTGTTATTCTTTGGTTGCTGAATATATTATCATGATAAGATCCATCGCATTTAACTATAACCATCGTTAGCATAAAAGCATCCAGGTCAACCATTCAAATAGTCAAATAGGAATTATAGGATGTTATGAGTGCTTCTAGTATTAAAAATGCATGGTTAAAAATGCCTGCCTGCAAATAACCTAACTTATACTTTGCTCATTTATAATGTCTTTCTTTCTTTCTTTCTTTCTTTCTTTCTTTCTTTCTTTCTTTATGCAGTATTATATGCCACCAAAAATATACAGCAAGCAGAGTGGAATCTTGTATGATATGTTTCTTTATTTAAACTTTATACAACCACTTTTTGTGTAACATGTATGTATAATAATGAGGGTTCAACTGCACATATTTTGAATGTTTTAACATCCAAGAATCACATTCAGTGGAGACTCTCTTTTTTGTTAAGTTGAAATAGTTTGTGTTGCTACCATTCATTCTAGCAATGTACTTTTTGTTATGCTTTACTAGAAATCTGATTATTTTATTCTAGTCTTGTTTTGTTTGACAATTTTTTATATCAAGGAGAAACTATATATTCTTATACTAGTTTGATTTACAAAACATAAATAATCAGACAATATATATGTCATCTGGAAGGTCAACGACCCGACCATTTAAGAGAAATATTAATCTATACTATAGAAACCCTACTGTAATATTGTGGTATAGCAATCAATCTGAAACCCTACTGTAATATATATATATATATATATATATATATATATATATATATATATATATATATATATATATATATATATATATATATGTCGCAAGAGCACCTTGCGTCCTTGCTTGTCCTTGCTTCCACCAGGGAGCAAGGAGTAAGATGGCACCTTGCTCGGTCAAATTGACAAAAAAAAAAAAAAAAATTATGGCTTTTGAGGTAAAAAAGGTAAGAAAAATGAGCACTTAAGTGATAATCCCTTTAAAAAAAACCCATTCTACTTTGTACAACGTTAAACCATACAACAAACAATCGTCTTAAATGTAGAATCTTCATATAATTAATTCCGACCAAAAACTGTCCTAAAGAGAAGATAAACTATACACATTTGACATCATGGTGATGAGGGTGATGATCAATAGGATATATATGTAACCTCTCAGTTTGTCGAAGGCCAATGAAAAACTCCCAAAATACTACTTACTAGATGCTGCTACTATAATTCCTTTTCTTTATACACAAACCAACCAATGTCGCACAAGCAAGCATGTACTCTACCATTTGGGTGGTTGGAGGTTATAGACTGCATAATTAATATTATGCCGGTTCACAAGGCAGGATGGATAGCCCACGCTGAACTCAGATCACGAAGACGTTGGAAATACTCACCTAAAGATATCAAACCCTGAGCAGCTTGTCTGGTTGTTAGGTACCGTAGTGTCTGTTGCAGGGTTTCATGACGAACAAAATCCGCCTGCTTCAAAAAAACAAAAAAAACCCCCTTCAAATATCACATCAACATATAATGTGTTCATGAACAAACGATATTTTACTAAAAATGGTTGATAAAATACAAAATCCGTATGCTAGTGGATATTACTGTCGTTAATATTACTGCCGAGAAAGATGAATATATCTAGTTCCTATGTTTCGATGATAAAAAGGCATTTCCTTATATAAAACAGAAACAAAAGAAGAAGAAAAACAACCTAGTTGAATTATTTTAAACAATTACTGTATAAGCAACTAATAATTTACTGGAAGTATAAGCTACAAAATTGTTATATCTAAAGATAATACCTAACTTATTAAATTTTGTAGCAAACTGGAAAATAATAAAACGGCTCAATAACTAATATACCACTGGTGTACAAGTTACAAAAAATTGGTATATTTAAAGATAATAGTTACTACATTATTATTAGATTTTGTAGCAAACTGGAAAATGATAATATGGCTCAATAACTACAACAAAACGATAGCCTAATAGATCGATAAACGTGTTAAACAAACTAGATTTGACTTATTTTGGTAGTCTTAGAATGGTGGTAGAAACAGAGCAAAAAGCGTAGGTAGATAAGCAACGAGATTGATTGATTTGATGATACATAACATAAACATAAACATATAGTATTACCTGAATAACAAGCCTTACTAGCTCTTGTAATTTATCGATTGCATTATGCATTTCATAACAACCTCCTCCCAATGCTTGACTACATGCGACAACCTCAGCCAGTGTTTGCTGAAGCTTTTCCATTCCTTGTGACAGTGAGTCTTCCGCTTGTTGACATGCTTGAATTAGATTATATAGATCATGAGATTGTTGGTCCAACAGCTCAAGCTGCGGCACAAGAACCTACCACAAAATTTTAAACCATCAAACACATGCAAGCCTCTAGCAGCTATTTAAAGCCCTTAATTTTCATCACTGAAAAAAGATTCATTTGGTTATACAAAGATTCATTTGGTTACACAACAATCAGAATTAACAAAGATATTACTATTATCTAATACACCAGAACTCGTGATAGGTACAACTGGACATGCATGTAACCGAAACTGATAACTGTGTGCTTACAGCAGTTGGATTGTAAGTGGGGAAGAACTTTATTGATTTATGATGGAATAAGCACTAACTGAAAAAACAACCCACTGACAACAAAATGATGCATGCAGGAGTCATGGAAAACCTCCTAAGGAGATTCTTTCTTTGTGTACAGTAAACAGATGATACTCACCCAATTAACATAACATATTTATTCTTGATTGATAACCAAAAGGATATGTTTTTTTAAGTCAAAAACCATTACCTTAAGAAGCTCCGAAGGGCGAAAGCCACCGATCCACAAGAAAAGACGTTCAGATGATGTTTTCCAGGCGCCTGATATGAGATAGCACACATCAGCCTTGGCTGCTGCGGCTTTAATGTTGAACAGAATGCCATAGTGGTTCACCGTGTCTGTAACGAGTTTATCAATCTCCTCATTAGACAACGCAGATTGTAATGCCGTCTTTAAACCATTTGTTTTCTTATTTTGTTCTTCGACCCACTGCTCATATTCTATCTCGAATGCAGCAATTCCTGCAACACTAACTAACACTCCTTTACTTCCAACAACTTACTAATAAAACATGTTAATTATATAAAGCAACTGAAGCTAAATAATCAAGAAAATGTTAATGTCAGAAACAACAACATTTCACTTTAGTTGTCGCACAAGTACAATATTTTTGCATCTGCAAATTCAGAACATCGAAAGTGTTGAATTATCGGTGATTAGGGTGATATATACCTGCCTTTGCAGCTCCAGGGAACCCAAGATGACTAGCATTAACTCCACCACTCACTAAAGCACACTGCAGACATGAACCTTGTTGGCTAAATTAAAATATCATAACATATCATTAACTAAGATAATAATATATTGAAAGATAATTATTATTGCATAAATGGCACAGCTGAGGTATCAGTATTTCTTATATACTTACTTGTGCCCTAGTTAGTTCAAGTTCTAGTTCAAGATGATGCAGCTTCAAACGACTTGCCTCCAACTGCTGAACATAGGCCTAAAAACCAATATAGGGTTGTTAAATTGAATAACACTTAGGCCATCTTGGTTGGCATCCTAAGTTTAGTTTTATCTTCAGAAACGATATGTAACTTACAAAATACAAGTTTAGAGAAAATTTTGTTCAGTGGAGTTGATCAAAATTAAAAGTTACTAACCTAAAAACAAAACATAGTTTTCAGAAGGGAAATATTCATTTTCATCCTTAATTTTGCTTGAAAACCAGGGGATAAATCACAGCCCTTGGATCAATATAATCAATGGCTAGGATTAAAAACACGAGACGATCACATGTGATTGGCTAGGATTAAAAACGCGGGACAATCACACTTGATTGTCATGACAATCACATTTGATTGTAAGATCTCAAGCAAAACTAAGGATTCAAATGAATATTTCACAGTTTTCAGAATGCTAATTTGAAAAGGCAATTGATTCCTTTTCCAGTTTACTTACCTTTTTCCGCAAACGGCTTTTACGAGCTGCTTCCCGATTTTGAGCAAGCCGTCTTAGAACCTGTAAAAGAAAACAGAAAGTTTGATTGATTGGTATCTAAATTAGCATAACAAAGTAGCATGAAATATAATCACAAAATGCATTGTCATCGGAAACTAATATAGTACTCCCTCCGTCCCATTGATACACATACAAACAGTAAAGATAAATATTAAAAAGAGGTGTCTTGAACTGTTTGCAGAGTAACAGAATCGTGTACCTTATCGGCCGGTTTACTTGCTTCTTGATCATACTGATTCGAGGGTCCATTTGTTGTGTGTGAAGTATCCTCGGACTAAAACACAGCATATTAAACGAAATACTTTTAGAAAAACGCTCAAGACTTGTTGCAAGCAAAATAAAAAATATTTTCAGATGTCAACCTGGTTATCTAGCTTTGCATCCACCTCTGAAATCATGGTTGTAGCAGCTGCATCCTGATAGATGTTACCTTTAAAATCTCCCCACATATTAAACTGATGCATTGGCTCGTATACATCCATCCTATCCAAGTTGAAATACTGAGTAAATGAACAATTCATATTGTATTATCAGTCAAATGTATATGTATATGTAGTAACTCAATGAGTTTAAAATTTAACATGACATCTGCAAACCTGAAAGCAAATCAACTATACACCTTTCTATAAATATAAAGAGAATCACATGAACTTCATAAACGCAAACTAATGTGAAACATAGATAGATAAAAATAATGAAAAACCCATTTTGGGCAAAGAAATCAAAAAAGCGGATATAACAAATATAAAACAGAATTTCAAAAATTAGCTTTCTATACACTTTTTAAGATTCAAACAAAATCACAAAATAACTTGAAAACGAATTTGTTTAAATCGGTTGACTTAGCTGTGCTGGTAACACATAGCAGATCCATATTTCATACTAAATAATATATACAAGTACTATTTTTCAAATTTATGTAAACTAGAAGTCAAACTTTTCATCAACAGCTATCTGAAACAAGCCAGTCCTTATTCTAACAAAACATTAAATTCTTAATATAATTTAATACAACAAGCACGAACGAACTTTTTCACCAAAATCACTAGTAAAACGTATTCAAATCATCATAAAACAACATAAATAGATGTAAAATTTTCTGAAACATCAAATTAGAACAAATTCAAACACTTAAAAACAGATTCAAACAAACATGTATTAAGTATATGAAGTATTTTGACTGTGAGCAAAGTGATACGGTAATTAAGAAAGTGAGGTAAATCTATGGAGCGAAACCCTAAATTACGTCTCTTAATTAATGAGATTAGAAGAATCGAATTCGAAGATAACACCACCTTTTGAAAATACCAATTCTATATAAATACACTCGGAGATATAGATATAGTCTATGTTTTTTTCTATTTGTTTGTTTCTTTAATATTTATATATGTTTAATATTTATATACGGTGTGCTATGTACATAAAAAGACAAACAGTATATAATACTCCGTACTTGTGGGTGTGAATGTGTGACTGTATCACTGTAAACAGATACTACTAAGTAGTACTGTAGTAGTACCGATCCGCCCTTCGAATGAAAATTATACCACATGATGTCATGACCCTCATACGGAGTATTATTTTTTTATTTATGTTTATTTCAAATTTTTTATTTTTATTTATGTATTTAATCAGATTTTGATTTTTGGACATACCTTTCGACTTCATATGTCAAATGCTAGATTTTAACTTTGGTATTGTACTATTTAAAAGTGATTTATTGGAAGTATTTGGAATTGTAAGTATATAAAGTTGGAGTTGCAAGTAGCTTTACGAGAAAAAAAAAGGTTAGTCATTTATATACTTATTAATTACGCGAATGAAGGTTCACTCACGCGTATGTATAGCAAGGAGTATAATAGTGGCAGATCTTGAACAAATTTTTTAGGAGGGCCAAAATAGTTTGAAATGTGAAATATAGTTTGATAAAAAAAAAACATTCGATATAAGTTAACGATTTCATGCTTTATCTATTGAAAATAATTAAGCACATTTCTAAATTTAGGTAATTATTTATTTTTTCAAATAAGTAGCTTTTGAAGTTATATTTATTTTGTTAAACACTACTTTTATATGTAAGATTAGTATCTCTAGATTTATTTTATATTTTAATTTCAATTTAGAATTAGTATAGATTTGATATGATTATGTATATTAATATTAATACTCCGGATGTTACTTTGTAAAATTAATGGTTGAATTGAACTTTTACAAAAACTAAAGGTAGCTGATTGAAATAAAAGCTATACATGGGAATAGGTGAGTGACGTCTCTTATTTTCTCTTTTACTGTGCTCAATGTGCTCAATCCTCTCTGTTACCCTTCTCTATATAACATTCACCATTTTTCAAGTTCTTCATAAAACTTCAGTTTTTCTATGAACCATATACACTAATTATCCTGAATTTTAGGAGGGCCAATGCCCCTCTATGCCCTCTCGAAAATCCGTCCTTGCCTCTTGCTTTGCTACTTTTCTGTCAACAATGTTTTCTATTTTATTTTTTTCCCTTCTACATCGATACAATTTCTTTTAATTTGTTTTTTACGAGTCAAGTAGCCGCCATCTTGATTAAAAAAAAAGTGTTTCTTGTTCTTGTACAACCTTCTCCGACCCTAATCATCGGCGTGAGGATGAGCCGTCTAGCTTGATTAGGTTTCAAACCCCCCAAAAAAGAGGAATACAAAAAAATTCTCTTTTGCAGCGTTGAAGATAACTGTTGTCGACAAAAGTTCTATGCCCAAGTTATGCTCAATCCTTAGGCAAAGCAAGCCACAGCGTAAAAGAAAAATAAAAACGCTAAAGAAAATGAATACGCAGTCAAGCAATATGCAACCACATTCGCGAAATTCGGCGCATCAAACAAGAGAATAAAAAAAGAAGCTACTTTTATTTGTTTATTTTGTATTTAGCGTTTTCTTCCAGTCCGAGATTTCGCGATTTCGCTGCTCATGAAGCGACCCGTCCTAATCCATAAGGACGAATACAATAACATATGATTTCATCGCGAGGTACTTGACCTCTATATGATACATTTTACAAACATTGCATTCGTTTTTAAAAGACAAACTTTCATTTACATCGAAAGTTGACGGCATGCATACTCTTTCATAATATATCCATCTATAATTGACTTAATAATAATCTTGATGAACTCAACGACTCGAATGCAACGTCTTTTGAAATATGTCATGAATGACTCCAAGTAATATCTCTAAGATGCGCAAATGCACAGCGAAACATTTCTTTCGTACCTGAGAATAAACATGCTTTCAAGTGTCAACCAAAAAGGTTGGTGAGTTCATTAGTTTATCATAAATAATCATTTCATAATTTTAATAGACCACAAGATTTCATTTTCAGTTCTCATAAATATACGCCCCATGCATAGAGACAAAAATCATTCATATGGATTGAACACCTGGTAACCGATATTAACAAGATGCATATAAGAATATCCCCTATCATTCCGGGAAATCCTTCGGACATGATAAAACAACATCGAAGTACTAAAGCATCCGGTACTTTGGATGGGGTTCGTTAGGCCCAATAGATCTATCTTTAGAATTCGCGTCAATTAGTAGACTGGTTTACTAATTCTTAGGTGACCAAGCAAAAGGGGCATATTCGGCTTCGATCATTCAACCATATAATGTAGTTTCGATTACTTGTGTCTATTTCGTAAAACATTTTTAAAAATTTCGCATGTATTCTCAGCCCAAAAATATAAAGGGTAAAAAGGCAAATGAAACTCACCTAATGTATTTTGTAGTAAAAATACATATGACTATATTGAACAATGCAGGGTTGGCCTCGGATTCACGAACCTATATCATTTGGATATATATTATTACACATAATTGTGATCGAACAAATATATTATTATTAGTGATGTAATTGTCATTTTAATAAATTTTGTGTTCCATTGATAACTTAAATATATTTATTTTATATACCTTAGATAACTAATAATATAATGATAGAGTTAGGTTATATGTATTAGATATGATTTTATATAATTTAATAGTCATTTTAATAATAATACTGATACTTATAATAATTAAAATGATAATAATAATAATAATGATAATTTTAATAAAAATACAAATGATAATAACTTTATTGATAATAATTCTAATGAAAATTCTAAAGATGATAAAATGATAATAATAATAATTTTTCGTTCGAATCATGAATTACATTATAATTTTTAATCATTAGGTTTTATAATTACATTGGTAATCTAATTATACTACCTTTATATATTCTTAATTATATCTTAATTATCTTAACTGTAAGCATATACATCTTAATACTTCCTAATGTTAATCATTTCCAATATCGTAATCAAAATCATAATATAATGATAATACTAAAAAAAAAAAATGAAAATGATAACTTTTAATTATAAAGATACTAGTGATGTTATTAATAATAATAATGATAACAAACATAATAATACTAATACTTCATAACAATAATAATAATAATAATTAATAATAATAATAATAAAAGCAAATAAAGAGACTACCATTAAGAAAACAGCAAAAAGAATGTCCCTGCCGGGACTCGAACCCGAGACCTCTCGAAACCCGACAAACCCCTCTACCATTCATCTATCCGTTTATATCTGAACTAAACTAGGATTGAAAATATTTAAACTGTATTTAACAGTTTCCTTTTTCTTAATAATATTATTAATGATAATAATAGCTATAAAATTTATAATAGCTATAAAATTTATTGAAAGGACCCGTTCATATACATTATAAACGATTCACAATAGTTGATTACATTGCGAGGTATTTGACCTCTATATGATACATTTTACAAACATTGCATTCGTTTTTAAAAGACAATCTTTCTTTACATTGAAAATTGACAGGCATGCATACCATTTCATAATATCCACTATCCAACTATAAATTGATTTAATAATAATCTTTGATGAACTCAATGACTCGAATGCAACGTTCTTCTAAATATGCTATGAAAGACTCCAAGTAATATCTTTAAAATGAGCAAATGCACAGCGGAAAATTTCTTTAACACCTGAGAATAAACATGCTTTAAAGTGTCAACCAAAAGGTTGGTGAGTTCATTAGTTTATCATAATCATTTATTTCCATCATTTTAATAGACCACAAGAATTTCATTTCCAGTTCTCATAAATATACGTCCCATGCATATAGACAAAAATAATCATTCATATGGTGAACACCTGGTAACTTACATTAACTAGATACATATAAGAATATCCCCTATCATTCCGGGATCCTCCTTCGGACATGATATAAATTTCGAAGTACTAAAGCATCCGGTACTTTGGATGGGGTTTGTTAGGCCCAATAGATCTATCTTTAGGATTCGCGTCAATTAGGGTGTCTGTTCCCTAATTCTTAGATTACCAGACTTTAATAAAAAGGGGCATATTCGATTTCGATAATTCAACCATAGAATGTAGTTTCAATTACTTGTGTCTATTTCATCAAACATTTATAAAAGCGCATGTATTCTCAGTCCCAAAAATATAAAGGGTAAAAAGGCAAATGAAACTCACCATACTGTATTTCGTAGTAAAAATACATATAACGTCATTGAACAAGTGCAAGGTTGGCCTCGGATTCACGAACCTAAATTAATTATATATATTTATGTGTTGGTCAATATTTGTTTAACAAATTAGGTCAAGTCATAGTGTACCACAATCCTAATGCTCGAGACTAATATGCAAAAGTCAACAAAAGTAAATTTGACTCAAAATAATTTCCAAAAATCTATACATGATTAATATATAGTTTAAATATCGTCGTTTTATATTTTTAAATATTTTTAAAAGATTTATTAGAGTAAATAATATAATTTATTTATTAACAAATAAAATTTTATATTAAATTTATATAATAAAATATACTTTTATATATATTAAGTAATAAAATTTATAGGGTTCATTTAATATCATAAAGATAATATGATAGGTATTATTAAAGTAAGTTATTACACGTAGTAAAATATGTTTGTATCACATATTTATTTGAGAAAATAATATCTATAATGATAGTAAGTAAAAGTTGTATTATTTTGTAATAATAATTATTATTATAAAAATATCAACATTTATAATTACTAAGATGACATTATGATAAAACGATAATTCTAATTATGATAACTTTAATATTTACGATAATTTTTAATATTATCTTTAAAATAATAATTCTATTTAAAACAATAATAATAATGATATTTTATAGTAACAATGACATTTCTATTAAAATGATAATTTTTGTTAAAATGATAGTTTTAATACTAACGATACTTTTAATAATAATAGTAATGATAAAAATAATAAGAACGATAATTTTATCTAAATCAGTATCTTATAATATTTTAATTTTATCATGATACTCTTACCCATTATTTCCTAATCGTTTCGTTTAATAGCTTTTAATCGTCTTTTATATCGTGTTCATAATAATGATAATAATAGTAATCAAAATAATTAGGTGTTACAAATATTTGTTTTAATTACACTAATATTAATAATGATAGTTACTATAACATTATTAACGATAATACTAATAATTATAATTATCTTAATGATAATATAGTAATAATAATAATAACAATAACAATAACCATTTTTAAATAATGATATATATATATATATTAATAATGATAATAATAATAATAATAATAATACCAAAAATAATAATAATAATAATAATAATAATAATAATAATAATAATAATAATAATAATAATAATAATTGGATAATAATAATAATACTGATTATAACTTTAACGATAATAACGATAGTAATAAATAAAAAAAATAACAATTTTTAATGATAAATCCCTTTTATTGATAAAGATAATAATAATGATAATAATAAGATAAAACTAGAACGACGATAAAAACGACGATAATAATAATCATTTTTAATAAAAATATCGAAAATTCAATTGATTATAACTTCTAATCCGTTCATCGAAACCATTCGATATCTAAAGGAACAGTTCTTAATTTTTCGCTAGCTTTCCAAGGACATGCATATCTTATACCTTATCTCAACCGCAAGTGTAACTAATTCAAGATTCAACCTAACCTGTCTAAGGGCAATATCAAAAGTACAAGCATGCATAATTCTAAATACTCGAGCACTAGTCAGGGATACACTATTAGTATGTAAAAGTTAAATTATGAGTACTCACGTATCAATATTGAGATTCAATATTGCAGGAAAGGTACGTAGACGCAACGGAAATGATAAACACTATATTGACCTCACTAGCATACCCATGAACCATACTCAATCACCTCCATAGCTATAACCCATAATTTTCTTAATCCTATCCCACTCGAAAAACAATTTCGAAATCACTCAGACAGCACTCCGTCATAATATTTTATGTATACTAATAATATCTTGAAATAATACGGAGTAAATATATATATGTAAATCGATTGAGAGAGTTTAGAGAAAAATATTTTCAAGTTTCTATGAAATAATGAAACCTATTGAATTCTATTTATAATAGATTTTTGAATTATTAAAGTGAATTATTAAAGTATGAATTATTAAAGTGAATTATTAAAGTATGAATTATTAAAGTGAATTATTAAAGTATGAATTATTAAAGTGAATTATTAAAGTATGAATTATTAAAGTGAACTATTAAAGTATGAATTATTAAAGTGGATTATTAAAGTTAAAGTAAAGTAAAAATAAAGTAAAGGTAAAGTTTAAGTATAGTAAAAGTATAAAACTATGTACGTATAATACGCGTATAAATATATATAATATTAATTTAAATCATTATATATATTTAATAAAATAAAATATAAATATCGTTATCTTTATCATACTAGTTAAGTAATGAGTTGTCAAAAGTGGTTCTAGATATTTATAAAAGTTATATACGTTTTAATAATAAAGTTCTTTTTAAACTGAAAACGTTTTTGTACGTTTGAAACTAAATAGATCAATCGAGTCTTTATGAGATTCAATCTTCCACTATCCTTTGTCTAGTTCTCAGTGATTGACAATTTGTTCTTATTTATAAATCACTTTACCATTTTCCGAATATTGTTAAAATGGAAAGATTTCTCAAATCAACGTGGGTCTTTCAACAGAGACTTGTAATCATAATTCAATATATCTGATAATTCAATCATTTGATCTTATCTTCTAATTCCATTGATAAACATTTTGAAACAGATACAATCATATAAAGTATTTAATCTAATATTTTGTTTACGTTTCAAGTTCTAATATATATACACATATACATATATAATCATATTCGTTTAATGGTTCGTGAATCGTTGGAACTTGGTCGAGGTTGAATGAATGTATGAACATAGTTTAAAATTCTTGAAATTTAACTTAACAAATATTGCTTATCGTGTCGGAAACATATAAAGATTAAAGTTTAAATTTGGTTGGAAATTTCTGGGTTGTCACAGTACCTACCCGTTAAAGAAATTTCGTCTCGAAATTTGAGTGGAAAGGTCGTGAATGATAATAAGTATGTTTTCATGATGCATACGGGCTGAAAATTAGAGTTTTATCATCAGTGAATAATTTGGATAAACAATCCATTTATATGAAGAGTACGAATGAAGCTAACATAGAAGAGTGAAATGAGTAAGTGTAGATTCATCTTATCATTTGACGTAGATATGATTGATTCCCATATTTCAAGGGATTTGAAGAAAATCTTCTTAATAAGATTTGACTCTCCGGTAATCAAGGGAATTAGGATCCGCTTTAAATGCGATCGTCCATTTTAATTGTTCTGTCGGAGATTTTCTTATAAATTCACCTCCTTCGTTTCCTTACAACTCACACCTTCTGTTGATGCATTTTATGTGTAACATCCCGCATTTTTCCGTTAAATTATTTTAACGCCCGTCTTTTTTTTTTTAAATAATACCTTTCGTTATTTAAATTCGTAGTTTCCGTTGACTAACGTTCATAATAATTCCGTCATTTAATTATAACACCTCTCGTTAACTTGCGTTTTAAAAATATTCGATCGGTTAAATCCCGCACCCGCTTCTAAACTCGAGGGACTAAAATTGACACGGGGCAAACTAGTTGACTAGGTCAACTAGTCCACCCCAATCACCACCATTCAATCACCTCCATCTCTCTCTCTTTCTCTCTAGCAAGAACACACACACAAACACCCAATTCAATCATTCATCATCTAAATTCGATCTAGGAGGCTTACAACAAAACAAATTACATATTTGGAATCCTCTCTTCATCCTCTACAATTTGATACCAACTTCATCTCGTTTGGGTAACATTTCTAAAACTCTAGATTTCTCTAAATTCGTGTTTTTGATTTGAAATGGTGTTAGTTAGTGTCTATGGCTCGTGTCTAGCATGAATATATGATTTACTTGCTCGATTTGTTGTTTTGAGTAACTAGTTTGAACATTTGAAATGGGTTTGCTTAATCTTGCATTTTGGAAGATTAAATGTTGTTTGATTGTTAAAGTTCATGTTTTAATTGTGTTACTAGTATCACTAGCTTCGTTTTGATGCGTAGGTTGATTAAGAAAACTTCAAAAACCCGATTATTGATTTTTGTGAATTTTGGTTAGGGTTTGTTAGACTTTGAAATGAACTTTTGATGCGTTGAATGCTTGTTAATGTTGTTAGTAAGTGTTTAGATGCAATGTATGCTTAATTACCTTCGAAACGGCATATCATATGTGTAAATTGGATTCCCGAATCATAAAATACGTTTTACGAACTTGAAACTTTGAAAATAAACCTTTCTTGATCAATTGACGAGTTTTCGGTTATTGTAATTGATGTTTTTGCTTGTGAAAGGTAGTTAGTTGTATTCCTCGTCAAAATACCTTTTCGACGATATATGATAGGCATTATAAGTGTTTGCGGGTCAAGAGTTGGGTTGGAAAATGTTTTGGTTCGTGACTTGGACCATTTTTCTGCAAACTGCATGATTCCCAGGTATTGCGCGCCGCGCATTTACCCGCGCGCCGCGCAGAATCAGAGATCCCAGATGTTTGCCTTCTTGGTTGAGTTCTGACCAGAAATTGCACTTGGGTGCGCGCCGCGCAACCCAGTGCGCGCCGCGCAAAAGCCCCAGGCCACTCTCTTTTGTTTTTAAATGTCACAAAAATGTTTCCGCTTAACTAAAACTCCGTTTAACATGAAACTTGACTATTAGGCTCTTATATGACTTCTCGTCTTGGGAAAATTGTCGGATACCCAACCCGACCCCGGTGACTTTGACTTTGACCAAGTTTGACTTTTAGTCAAACTTAACCAAACGATTATACAATCGTTCTAACATACTTAACTACTTGTATCGTGCATGAAACTTGACAAATTGATTCACATGCTATATTAATCGAGTCGTAACGAGCCATAGGACTAATTGAACATCTTTGACCGTTTTGTGTTTACCGTTATTGATATAACCTATATGTTTAGGTCAAGACTAGCTTTGTCTTTGCACGCGTTTACTCGTTGAAGTACTTTATTAACTCTTGCGCTCAAGGTGAGATCATAGTCCCACCTTTTCAACAACTTTTATACTTTTAAATCGTGGGCTGAGAAAACATATACTTTGTTACATCTTGTACTACTTACTTTTATGTTTTGAACACAAGTGTGAAAACAAACATTCCACGTGCGAGTTAGAACAAAAATGCCTCAATTCGATTATCATTAGTTACACTTGCAGGGTGTAAGCGAGAACTTATATTGTGTGGCCATACGGGTTTAACAAACCCTCATTCGGACGGTTCGCTACCGTTATGCGGATGAAATATATTTTTGTGTTTTAGTGTGGGTTCTAGCACTGTGTGATGGGGTAACGTTGGTTAAGTTTTGATAATTGAGTGCTCGTGTATAACAACACTTTTGGAATGCAAATGATTTGGATAATCTACGTTATGGAAATACAAAATCTTGTGGTTCAAAAACAACGTTTAATACTTACTAAACCTATGATTTCACCAACGTTTTCGTTGACAGATTCTTCTATGTTTTCTCAGGTTTTGAATGCTTAGTGATACATGCTTCCGCACTCTTTTGATACTTGCTTGGATGTCGAGTATACATGCATTTTGGAGCATCTTTTGAACTTATTTAAACTGTGTCGCATAGTTTTCATTTGTACTTATAACGTTGTAACTTAACTTGTGGTCAATTATCTTTGTAAACTTTGAAACAATCTTTACACTTGAATGGATGCGACATATTTTGGGTCAAACGTCTGTTTTAAAGACTTATGACCAGGTAATGGGACCTACGTAGTCGACGCCGTCACTTGACGATTTGTCGGGGTCGCTACAAGTGGTATCAAAGCCTTGGTTGTAGGAATTTAGAGTTCATTTGTGTCCACCCCGAGTCATAGGGTACATAGGTGAATCTAGACTACAACCGGCATATTGACTGAAGTAGGAATTACTTGACTAATTGTGCATTTATACTCGAACTCTTCAATCATATCTAACTCGTATTCGATCTTGATCTTACGTTGATAAATTTTGTTGACGCGCCACCTTGACTTTATGAGGTAATGTTAAATGCACATGAGAATCAGGGTAATATAATTTTCGGGATTATATTACGGTGATTCATATGGACATTCCGACATTATGACATAAAGAATTTAAGGCGAGTCAAGGAAAATTTTCCCTACATCATCATTCCCTATCATGATTAGTATTATTGAGAATACTAATCAACGATATTCTTGTGTCTTGAAGGAACAATGCCTCCCCGTCGCGGACCACGTAATGAAACTTCCGAACAAGCTTTTCAACGCATGATAGCCACCGCCATAGGTACGGCTATGGCTAGTATCTCCTCCGACATCAATAACAACCACAACCACAACAACCATGGAGCCGGTAATTCAAACGAGGGTTGCTCCTACAAAACTTTCATGGGGTGCAAACCTCACACCTTCGATGGGACCGGAGGACCGGTTGTGCTCACCCGATGGTTTGAGCAAACAGAAGCCGTTTTTAGCATAAGCGGTTGTCGGGACCAAGACAAAGTCAAATATTCCACCCACACTTTTGCCGGTATCGCCCTCACATGGTGGAATACGTATGTGCTGTCGGTGGGTATCGATGAGGCCCACACACTCTCATGGGCCGACTTAAAGAAAAAGATGATCACCGAATACTTCCCGCGCGAAGAGACCTGTAAGCTCGAACACGAACTAAGAACTTTAAAAGCGGTCGGGAATGACCTAAAGGCATATAATCAACGATTTTCTGAGCTATCCTTGATGTGCCCAAACCTCGTGACCCCCGAACCTCTAAGGGTTGAACTTTACATGGATGGTCTTCCCAAGAGCATCAAATAAGGAGTAATGTCATCCAAACCCAGTAATCACCAAGAGGCCCTGAATATGGCCCGTCAATTGATCGAAACGGTAGACGAGATTGAAGTGCCGGCACCTAAAGCCGAGGATGAGTCGGGTGACAACAAAAGAAAATGGGAAGCCCCCCAATCGAGTAACTACAACAACAACTTTTCCAAGGAACCTCTCACCCCCGTCGGCAAGAAAAGTTATGCCGGGACACGACCTTTTTGCAACAAATGCCACAAGCATCATTTTGGTGAATGTGGCAAGCTAATTTGCCATCGGTGCCAAGGTAGTGGTCATATTGCCAAGTATTGTGGAAGTACTGCCCCCGTCACTCAAAAGGGGCCTGACGCACCAAAGCCGAGTATTTGCTACAAATGTGGCCAATCGGGTCATTTTAGGAATGAATGCCCAAAGAATAAAGCAAAAACCAACGCGCGCCGTTGAACTTACAACATCGACACCTAGGATGCCCGAGACGATGATGGACTAGTCACGGGTACGTTTCTTCACAACAAACCGTATATTTCATACTTATTCGATTCGAGTACCGTTAGACGTTTTATAACCAAGGATTTGACTCGTGCTCTTTATATTCCACCTCTTTCCCCCAGATACTACTTAGATGATTTAAGTGACCGACGGAATATATTGTGTGCCTATAAATTTTATCGGAGGATATGCGTTAAGAAATTGGACTCGACACCTATAGAACTAAGGAACTCAAAACCTATTCATTAAGGAGAAATTGTTGCCCTACATTTATGTATATATTATTATGAACTAAGTAACTTTCGGTTGGAAACCAATACTCTCTTCCTCGTATCCATTACCTCATGATTATTTGCGTGGATCCCATGTATTCCAAATCGACCTCCGTTCTGGTTATCATCAATTGGGGGTTAAGGGAGACGATGTCTCCTGAGTCTTTTCCGAACTCGCAACGTTAGTTGTAAATCTCTCTTAGTACCATTCGATTTATCCAAGGCTCGTCCGTATCCATAAACCTCCTAAACCACGTATGCAAACTTATCTAGACAAATCTGTTATCGTATTTATAGATGACATCTTAACTTATTTAAGTAAAGAAGGCAAACGAACAACATCATCATCTTACGCTCGAACTTTGAGAAAAGAGCAACTCTATACCAAATTCTCCGAGTGAGAATTTCTGTTAAACGAAGTCAAATTTTCTAGACCATGATGTTAATGGTCAAGGCATTACAATCAATCTCGAAATCAAGCCACACGTAATCATGAAACTCTCTCAACTCAGACTTGTATTCGTAAAATCTTAGATCTCGCCTGTTATCACCGAAGATTCATTTCTGACTTTTCTCGTGTTACCCGACTTTTAAACTCGTTAACTCACTAAGGGAAAACTTTAAACCTCTTCATGACTGAGCCTTGAACGTGATTCTTCACACAAACCTTCCTAGCTAAATTCGTATAGCACTAGATGGAACTCAAACATGGAAATATTTCTACTTGAACGCCGAAAGGCATACTCTCTCGACTCAAAAATCAACATAACTGAAATTCGTTATTTTGCACGAAGAATTTGAATACTAAATTGTGGATCCGATCAACTTTCTCGTCATCACGTACCACACTACATACCTATGTTATTTCACCGTTACCGTCTGATATTACTGGAATTTAAGATAACACACAATCCAACGATACTTCACTCTTCTTTGACTTAACGTCCTTGTGTTTCTGATAATCGGCCAACTATTATTCAACCCCGAACTATACAATTACGTGTACTATCTTGTTTCTCTTCCAGACTTCAATTTTCGACAACTAGAGGCGCATTATGGCAACCTCGAGATGCAAGCTCATCCTATTCTAAGTCCTCATTTCACTCCTATCTTTATCGCTCGCATTTCCGTTTAAAGAAACTCCTTGTAACATTCCTCCATGGATAGAGAAATTCCTCATATTACATTAGTATTCGCCACGAGGGTGAATAGTCCTAACGAACATTTTTCGAACCCTAACTGACTTGTTCAAACATATCTTAAGAGATTCTACACCAACACGGTGTATCTTCGTCATTTATCCTGTATCGAAATACTCGTTTCACTTCTAGTGTTACAAGAAACCTTGGGAACCCGCTTAGACACATGTACCGCGTATCTCCCACAACCGACGAACCGAGCAAATGTACGATTCAATCTTGGAAAGACATGTTACAGACTGGTATTGTCACCTTCAGTAGTTCCTCTTACAACGACAGCTATCACTCGTATATTAACGCAGCACTTTCCGAAACCCTATATGACCGCTAATGTCATACCCCTGTTCATTTAACCAAAGCATCAACCACCGAAATCTGAACTCCATCAAGAAACAACAATTGAGATCGTTCAAGTCCGAGAAGGGCTCGAGACAACCCATTGTCGCCAGAAGAGTTATGCCGAACTTAGATGAAAACCCCACCAAACCCAGTGTGTGACCGCGTAGTATTGAGAAACCGCACTTTGGAAAGGTGTAATTCATTTCGGGAAATCGAGGAAGGTTATATCCGCAATATTGAACCTTTTGAAACCTTGGGGCGTATTGGAGCCGCTTCCTACCATTTAGAACTGCCGACTCAATTAAGTTTCCGTTTACCTTACATTTCGTGTAACAAACTTAGAAACGTGTCCTGCGGAACAGGAACTTGCAATCCTTCTAGATGCACCAGCTATTGATGACAAACTTCTCTTCATAGGAAAACCAGTTGAAACCGGGGATCGTAAAAAAAATCCAAATTCATAAGAACACTCAAGGACGTACCTTCACTTATTCATAGCATTGACATCTCCGGTCTCGAGTGAGAGGTATCGATTATTATTTCCAACTAAATTTCGGGACGAAATTTCTTTTGAGGTGTGGATAATGTAACATCCCGCATTTTTCCGTTAAATTATTTTAACGCCCGTCTTTTTTTTTTAAATAATACCTTTCGTTATTTAAATTCGTAGTTTCCGTTGACTAACGTTCATAATAATTCCGTCATTTAATTATAACACCTCTCGTTAACTTGCGTTTTAAAAATATTCGATCGGTTAAATCCCGCACCCGCTTCTAAACTCGAGGGACTAAAATTGACACGGGGCAAACTAGTTGACTAGGTCAACTAGTCCACCCCAATCACCACCATTCAATCACCTCCATCTCTCTCTCTTTCTCTCTAGCAAGAACACACACACAAACACCCAATTCAATCATTCATCATCTAAATTCGATCTAGGAGGCTTACAACAAAACAAATTACATATTTGGAATCCTCTCTTCATCCTCTACAATTTGATACCAACTTCATCTCGTTTGGGTAACATTTCTAAAACTCTAGATTTCTCTAAATTCGTGTTTTTGATTTGAAATGGTGTTAGTTAGTGTCTATGGCTCGTGTCTAGCATGAATATATGATTTACTTGCTCGATTTGTTGTTTTGAGTAACTAGTTTGAACATTTGAAATGGGTTTGCTTAATCTTGCATTTTGGAAGATTAAATGTTGTTTGATTGTTAAAGTTCATGTTTTAATTGTGTTACTAGTATCACTAGCTTCGTTTTGATGCGTAGGTTGATTAAGAAAACTTCAAAAACCCGATTATTGATTTTTGTGAATTTTGGTTAGGGTTTGTTAGACTTTGAAATGAACTTTTGATGCGTTGAATGCTTGTTAATGTTGTTAGTAAGTGTTTAGATGCAATGTATGCTTAATTACCTTCGAAACGGCATATCGTATGTGTAAATTGGATTCCCGAATCATAAAATACGTTTTACGAACTTGAAACTTTGAAAATAAACCTTTCTTGATCAATTGACGAGTTTTCGGTTATTGTAATTGATGTTTTTGCTTGTGAAAGGTAGTTAGTTGTATTCCTCGTCAAAATACCTTTTCGACGATATATGATAGGCATTATAAGTGTTTGCGGGTCAAGAGTTGGGTTGGAAAATGTTTTGGTTCGTGACTTGGACCATTTTTCTGCAAACTGCATGATTCCCAGGTATTGCGCGCCGCGCATTTACTCGCGCGCCGCGCAGAATCAGAGATCCCAGATGTTTGCCTTCTTGGTTGAGTTCTGACCAGAAATTGCACTTGGGTGCGCGCCGCGCAAAAGCCCCAGGCCACTCTCTTTTGTTTTTAAATGTCACAAAAATGTTTCCGCTTAACTAAAACTCCGTTTAACATGAAACTTGACTATTAGGCTCTTATATGACTTCTCGTCTTGGGAAAATTGTCGGATACCCAACCCGACCCCGTTGACTTTGACTTTGACCAAGTTTGACTTTTAGTCAAACTTAACCAAACGATTATACAATCGTTCTAACATACTTAACTACTTGTATCGTGCATGAAACTTGACAAATTGATTCACATGCTATATTAATCGAGTCGTAACGAGCCATAGGACTAATTGAACATCTTTGACCGTTTTGTGTTTACCGTTATTGATATAACCTATATGTTTAGGTCAAGACTAGCTTTGTCTTTGCACGCGTTTACTCGTTGAAGTACTTTATTAACTCTTGCGCTCAAGGTGAGATCATAGTCCCACCTTTTCAACAACTTTTATACTTTTAAATCGTGGGCTGAGAAAACATATACTTTGTTACATCTTGTACTACTTACTTTTATGTTTTGAACACAAGTGTGAAAACAAACATTCCACGTGCGAGTTAGAACAAAAATGCCTCAATTCGATTATCATTAGTTACACTTGCAGGGTGTAAGCGAGAACTTATATTGTGTGGCCATACGGGTTTAACAAACCCTCATTCGGACGGTTCGCTACCGTTATGCGGATGAAATATATTTTTGTGTTTTAGTGTGGGTTCTAGCACTGTGTGATGGGGTAACGTTGGTTAAGTTTTGATAATTGAGTGCTCGCGTATAACAACACTTTTGGAATGCAAATGATTTGGATAATCTACGTTATGGAAATACAAAATCTTGTGGTTCAAAAACAACGTTTAATACTTACTAAACCTATGATTTCACCAACGTTTTCGTTGACAGATTCTTCTATGTTTTCTCAGGTTTTGAATGCTTAGTGATACATGCTTCCGCACTCTTTTGATACTTGCTTGGATGTCGAGTATACATGCATTTTGGAGCATCTTTTGAACTTATTTAAACTGTGTCGCATAGTTTTCATTTGTACTTATAATGTTGTAACTTAACTTGTGGTCAATTATCTTTGTAAACTTTGAAACAATCTTTACACTTGAATGGATGCGACATATTTTGGGTCAAACGTCTGTTTTAAAGACTTATGACCAGGTAATGGGACCTACGTAGTCGACGCCGTCACTTGACGATTTGTCGGGGTCGCTACATTATGCAAGTCCCTAGACATCTTCCCACGTCCATTGCAGGTACAACAGTTTACAGGCCACCATGATTGCTCGTTATTATCCTATCCGTGTTTGTATGTGGTTACAGGAACTGTAGGAACGAGATTTAGATGTTTGACTATGTTAGAGTGAAGCCTCACTAGTACGGCTGACAGGCTCATACGCACTGTTGATGCTGAGCTAAGTCACAATTACAACCTAAATGAGAAGACACGAGTGAGTGATCACCCGTACGGCTGATGAAGCCAACTCGTACGTGTGATGAATGAATCGTATGGGTGAGTCAACATCAGGGGTATATAAAGTCTTATGTTCTTCATTTTAGGTTAAGCCTCTCATTTTTTACACACACTCAGATCTAATGAGCTCCTCCGATTCTCTCTCAGTCCAAATCACCCAGGTGGTGAATAATAGCTCTAGGTGTTTATCTAATCACACTTGATTTAGTTGTGGTTTGACTAAATTAATCAAAAAAAACTTAACCTATTCACTAGAGGGTTTGATTCACTTATTCCGCCATTGTGTGAGTTAAATCTGTTGATTTCTAAGTTCCTAGTCATGTTTCATCACCTTCTATTCTTTCTCCCTCAACTCATATTTTAAAGTATTCATCAATATGCTCCATCCAGTTCTGATTCTCGATATACTTCTAACTTTCATATCGGTCATTCTTCTTTTTCATCTACCGCCGGAAGAATCTATTTACTTCTACTATACTCTTGGGTTTATAGTGTTTCTAGTTCTCCCGTGTCTTTATATTGCTATATGCATCGAGATATATGGTTTATAATTTCTGGTTTATCGTTGGGCTTTATATGTTCCCTTATATTTCAAAGTCTCTGCTTCTGTCTTCTATAATCATTATCATTCACAGTTAATGCTCTCTTTTATTTGCTGCAATTTATACCCCAATTTCTATTTCGGAGTTTTGTCCTTTTGTTTCTTCTTCTTGCGATTAAGCACCACTTGTAATGGTCCAGAATTCACAGATATGAATTTCGGAATGAACATTGTTAATGTTCTAGGAAGGAAATTGTGATGGCACGATCTTGACTTGTCAAATTACTAGAATACCTTGAAAAAGGCCGAATCATCAAGAAATATTTTCTTGATATTTTAAAGGTTAAATAGAATACAAGAGTCGTATAACATGGCACATGATGATGTTATGATCTGTGAATCATCACGTTCCATTTAGAAACTCAGCATGACTTACTGTAATTTAATCACGTTGATCAAGTGTCATTATATTATACTAATTCATGCTTCAGTTCCCAACACTACTTCAAAATATTCCTATTTTAAACTTGAATGTTTTAGAATTTAGAAACTAAAATAGTTTCTTTTATGATGTAATACAGATAGTGCGAAGAGGTAAATGATTTCAAATAAGAAAAATTAAGAAAATATCTTCAGAAATATGGAGGATATTTATAATGAAAGATATGATGATATTTTAGAATTTCTAATATCAGAGGATGATGAAGAATATTGTCCGCAAGGGTTTAGAGTCAGGAGCAAGGTATTCGTTAATGACTTCAGCAGGTACTGAATCATTTGGATCCTTTGAAGTCAGGTTCAGTCTTTGTAATTTGTCCACAGCCTCCTTCCTACTTTGCTCAATCCGTTTTCCAGTTCCAAAACTTCTCTTTTTCTGCGCTTTGTCAGCACACTTCATCATTATCATCCAGCTTTTACCGTTTAAAGCCGTTTATAGTTTTTGCTGCTTCATCAGCATTTTTTCCATTTTCGGAGAACCAATTCTTAGTTCGGAGTGTTTTTCAGAAACTTCACATTCAAATTAAGTCCAGAAGATAGACGTTATATATACATATATAACTGTTGACGTAGACATGTTACGAGATTTCAAAATACTGATTGCTAATTCTCAATAATTCGTGTGGCAATTCTCATTACAAGATGCGAATGAGTAAATGATGGGGTTTCAATAAATAATTATAATGACTTTTTGGAGAGGCTAAAGTCAAAGGGTAATGAAGTTGTTGGTATATCTGCTAATAATGTGGTGGAATGTAAAAGGTTCCCTAGTAATGATGGTGTATATCTCAAGGTTATAATAAGGTTAGTCTGACTGAAAAGTCGAAGTTGACTTGCTGGAGCTGTGACAAAACTTGCTACTTTGAATAGGAGTCGCAAAGTTATTTTTGCTAATAAATGCCAAAGAATCTGACGCGGATACGTTGTTTAAACTTTTACTTTGGTTTCAAGAGTTTTTCGGGTACATAACTGTGGGTAACATGTGGTTGGATCATCATCTCGATTGCTCATCATTCGAAGTGTCTTCAGAAATTTTCGAAGGGTTTGAACACAGATTGTAATCGTTAACATACATTTGATGTTCTAACACAGTTTTGAAGTCAAAATATAGCTTGTGAAAGATGTAAGGATCTAAGAGTGATGATTTTGGTCATATCTCGAGTTGAATTTTGAGATTTCAAAATCAGAATATGTAATTAAATTTTGAATGAGTATGGTTGTTTTGATTTCTATAAAAGAATGTATATTGTTGTGAAAGTAGAGAGTATAATAGATGATTTGCTGAATCAGATTCGAAGAATGTAACATATTATTTGTGAATTTATATATCTCTCGGGTATTACCTACCCGTTAAAAAAAATTTCACAATTATTATTTTGTACAAAAGAATTTTATTACAGTCTTTATGAAAATATATATATGTATATTTTCTTCAGATGTAACATAGATTTAATGAGTTAATGTTAAATTAAACTCGTTTGATTTACGGTTGAAACTAGAATTGAATAATCTCTAAAGGCTTTAAAAAGTACATAACTTTTACGCAGTATTTCTTTAATGACATTGAAATTATGAATCAATACTTCATTATTTGTTGATGTATGATGTTCGGTTCGTGGAATTCTTGTGAATTTCGCAAAGTACGAATGATGTTATCTGAAAAGTTTCGGGTACATCGATGATGAAAGTGTAAAATCAAATATATACTTGATTTATTATGAATTGGAATTTGTTGAATTGCGACAGAGATTGTAGTTAATGCTGGTTAAGTTGCGGCCGAAGGACGTACATTATTGCATATTTGTTTTATGAATTAACCGAGTAGTTAAGATTCACACACAATAGCTTAGCACGAAAAGATTTATTTCAAAAAATATATATATATATAATATACATATAATTTCTTCAGAGGGAATGAGTTAATTCTTCATAACTCGTTGATACAATGTACACGTTATTGATTCGTAATGATGTCCACAGTGATTCTTGAACTGACGGAGTTTGTGATGTTATCGGTGTTGTTGATTCGGATGTTGACTGTACTGACGATGCTGGTAACGCTGACGGTACTGTTGATGCTGTTGGTAAAGCAAGTTTAGCTTGTTAATCACACACCATTTTTGTCAGGGTTTCTACTCTTCCTTCTATCATTTTGGTTCGCTTAACTGATTTATGGTTAGGGCTAGATTAGATAATCTCTAAGACTTTAGAGATTACATAATTGCCGCGGAATGTTTCTCCAATAAAGTTATGAATTAATACTTCGTCAGTTATTGTTGTTGGTACTCCTTGGTATCTATGGTGCGTATGACGTTGATGCTCGTGGGACAGATTGTGAAGTTGAGGTTTACGACGCGGTTGTGGTTGGAGGTGGTAATGGTACTGTTGGCGTTGATGATGGTGGTACTGGTTATGCTGCTGATGCTGCTGCTGGTGTTTGTAATCTCTGCACCATATTCTTCAAAGCCACTACCCGAGCGCGAAGGTCGTTGACTTCTTCTATTACACCGGGGTGATTGTCGGTTCGGACGAGCGGATAAATAAAATCTAAAATTTGATGTAATATATAATCGTGATGAGATACTCTGGAAATGAGCAAGAACATGGTGTTTCGGACAGGTTCGCTGGTAAGTGCTTCAGGTTCTTCGTCAAGAGGGCAATGTGGTGGATGGAAGAGATCACCTTCTTCTTGTCTCCAATGATTGAGGAGGCTACGAACCCATCCCCAATTCGTCTAGAATAGGTCATGACTGATTGGTTGATCTATTCCGGTCACACTGCTTTCGGAGCTTGAATGGGATTCCATTTCGGAATTTGAGTGACTTGAACTGATGACGAATTCCATTTCGTACGATTGGATAAAGGATTTTTTTCCGATATGAAATGATTTTGGATAACGGATGGTATTCTAATTACATAGAATATATATATATATATATATATATATATATATATATATATATATATATATATATATATATATATATATATATATAGATCAAAAGATTTCGTAGATTACGGAGGACTTTGCGGGATATGTCAGGAAAAGTTTAAAGTAACAGATACGATAAGATATGATTTAGCAGATATGCTAAGATATGAATTTTTGTCTATACACTATTCATGCAATCAATGCAGCAAGACGTGTCTTAGACTAAAAATGATAAGCAGGTAATTTCCTGAGGATGATAAGTAGTTAATTTTCGACACAAAATGATAAGCAAAACTTGTGACATGCAGATACGGTCGAAGTCCAGACTCACTAATGCATCATATCGACTCATCAGTTAGACACACTAATGCAGACCTGGTTCGCTAAGACCACCGCTCTGATACCAACTGAAAGGACCCGTTCATATACATTATAAACGATTCACAATAGTTGATTACATTGCGAGGTATTTGACCTCTATATGATACATTTTACAAACATTGCATTCGTTTTTAAAAGACAATCTTTCTTTACATTGAAAATTGACAGGCATGCATACCATTTCATAATATCCACTATCCAACTATAAATTGATTTAATAATAATCTTTGATGAACTCAATGACTCGAATGCAACGTTCTTCTAAATATGCTATGAAAGACTCCAAGTAATATCTTTAAAATGAGCAAATGCACAGCGGAAGATTTCTTTAACACCTGAGAATAAACATGCTTTAAAGTGTCAACCAAAAGGTTGGTGAGTTCATTAGTTTATCATAATCATTTATTTCCATCATTTTAATAGACCACAAGAATTTCATTTCCAGTTCTCATAAATATACGTCCCATGCATATAGACAAAAATAATCATTCATATGGTGAACACCTGGTAACTTACATTAACTAGATACATATAAGAATATCCCCTATCATTCCGGGATCCTCCTTCGGACATGATATAAATTTCGAAGTACTAAAGCATCCGGTACTTTGGATGGGGTTTGTTAGGCCCAATAGATCTATCTTTAGGATTCGCGTCAATTAGGGTGTCTGTTCCCTAATTCTTAGATTACCAGACTTTAATAAAAAGGGGCATATTCGATTTCGATAATTCAACCATAGAATGTAGTTTCAATTACTTGTGTCTATTTCGTCAAACATTTATAAAAGCGCATGTATTCTCAGTCCCAAAAATATAAAGGGTAAAAAGGCAAATGAAACTCACCATACTGTATTTCGTAGTAAAAATACATATAACGTCATTGAACAAGTGCAAGGTTGGCCTCGGATTCACGAACCTAAATTAATTATATATATTTATGTGTTGGTCAATATTTGTCTAACAAATTAGGTCAAGTCATAGTGTACCATAATCCTAATGCTCGAGACTAATATGCAAAAGTCAACAAAAGTAAATTTGACTCAAAATAATTTCCAAAAATCTATACATGATTAATATATAGTTTAAATATCGTCGTTTTATATTTTTAAATATTTTTAAAAGATTTATTAGAGTAAATAATATAATTTATTTATTAATAAATAAAATTTTATATTAAATTTATATAATAAAATATACTTTTATATATATTAAGTAATAAAATTTATAGGGTTCATTTAATATCATAAAGATAATATGATAGGTATTATTAAAGTAAGTTATTACACGTAGTAAAATATGTTTGTATCACATATTTAATTGAGAAAATAATATCTATAATGATAGTAAGTAAAAGTTGTATTATTTTGTAATAATAATTATTATTATAAAAATATCAACATTTATAATTACTAAGATGACATTATGATAAAACGATAATTCAAATTATGATAACTTTAATATTTACGATAATTTTTAATATTATCTTTAAAATAATAATTCTATTTAAAATAATAATAATAATGATATTTTATAGTAACAATGACATTTTTATTAAAATGATAATTTTTGTTAAAATGATAGTTTTAATACTAACGATACTTTTAATAATAATAGTAATGATAAAAATAATAAGAATGATAATTTTATCTAAATCAATATCTTATAATATTTTAATTTTATCATGATACTCTTACCCATTATTTCCTAATCGTTTCGTTTAATAGCTTTTAATCGTCTTTTATACCGTGTTCATAATAATGATAATAATAGTAATCAAAATAAATAGGTGTTACAAATATTTGTTTTAATTATACTAATATTAATAATGATAGTTACTATAACATTATTAACGATAATACTAATAATTATAATTATCTTAATGATAATATAGTAATAATAATAATAACAATAACAATAACCATTTTTAAATAATGATATATATATTAATAATGATAATAATAATAATAATAATAATACCAATAATAATAATAATAATAATAATAATAATAATAATAATAATAATTGGATAATAATAATAATAATACTAATTATAACTTTAACGATAATAACGATAGTAATAAATAAAAAAAAATAACAATTTTTAATGATAAATCCCTTTTATTGATAAAGATAATAATAATGATAATAAGATAAAACTAGAACGACGATAAAAACGACGATAATAATAATCATTTTTAATAAAAATATCGAAAATTCAATTGATTATAACTTCTAATCCGTTCATCGAAACCATTCGATATCTAAAGGAAAAGTTCTTAATTTTTCGCTAGCTTTCCAAGGACATGCATATCTTATACTTTATATCAACCGCAAGTGTAACTAATTCAAGATTCAACCTAACCTGTCTAAGGGCAATATCAAAAGTACAAGCATGCATAATTCTAAATACTCGAGCACTAGTCAGGGATACACTATTAGTATGTAAAAGTTAAATTATGAGTACTCACGTATAAATATTGAGATTCAATATTGCAGGAAAGGTACGTAGACGCAACGGAAATGATAAACACTATATTGACCTCACGAGCATACCCATGAACCATACTCAATCACCTCCATAGCTATAACCCATAATTTTCTTAATCCTATCCCACTCGAAAAACAATTTCGAAATCACTCAGACAGCACTCCGTCATAATATTTTATGTATACTAATAATATCTTGAAATAATACGGAGTAAATATATATATGTAAATCGATTGAGAGAGTTTAGAGAAAAATATTTTCAAGTTTCTATGAAATAATGAAACCTATTGAATTCTATTTATAATAGATTTTTGAATTATTAAAGTGAATTATTAAAGTATGAATTATTAAAGTGAGTTATTAAAGTATGAATTATTAAAGTGAATTATTAAAGTATGAATTATTAAAGTGAATTATTAAAGTATGAATTATTAAAGTGAACTATTAAAGTATGAATTATTAAAGTGGATTATTAAAGTTAAAGTAAAGTAAAAATAAAGTAAAGGTAAAGTTTAAGTATAGTAAAAGTATGAAACTATGTACGTATAATACGCGTATAAATATATATAATATTAATTTAAATCATTATATATATTTAATAAAATAAAATATAAATATCGTTATCTTTATCATACTAGTTAAGTAATGAGTTGTCAAAAGTGGTTCTAGATATTTATAAAAGTTATATACGTTTTAATAATAAAGTTCTTTTTAAACTGAAAACGTTTTTGTACGTTTGAAACTAAATAGATCAATCGAGTCTTTATGAGATTCAATCTTCCACTATCCTTTGTCTAGTTCTCAGTGATTGACAATTTTTTCTTATTTATAAATCACTTTACCATTTTCCGAATATTGTTAAAATGGAAAGATTTCTCAAATCAACGTGGGTCTTTCAACAGAGACTTGTAATCATAATTCAATATATCTGATAATTCATTCATTTGATCTTATCTTCTAATTCCATTAATAAACATTTTTGAAACAGATACAATCATATAAAGTATTTAATCTAATATTTTGTTTACGTTTCAAGTGATAATATATATACACATATACATATATAATCATATTCGTTTAATGGTTCGTGAATCGTTGGAACTTGGTCGAGGTTGAATGAATGTATGAACATAGTTTAAAATTCTTGAAATTTAACTTAACAAATATTGCTTATCGTGCCGGAAACATATAAAGATTAAAGTTTAAATTTGGTTGGAAATTTCTGGGTTGTCACATTTATAACAATAATATTACTAATAATAATATTAATTATATTAATACTAATATTATTAATGATAATAATATTAGTAATACTATTATAACACTTTATTTATAGATTATATATTTAAACTAATACTAATAACATTAGTATCGATATTAATATTAAAAGTAATATCAATATTATTATACATCTATTTTATAATTAACTTTTAATATATTAGTTTTACATATTTTTGATCATGTACTGTAACTATAACTATATGATATACATTACATAATAATTTATATTGAGTATTAAATGTTTATTCATTTTAACATATTTACCATATATACATATAATAATTATATATAAAAATAATATATATAAATTCATTTTATTTAAAAACTAATTGTTTTATATATCATCTTACATATTAGATTTTAAATGTTTTTAAATTATATTCTATTATTTCTAATTATTACTATATATGTACTTACATTTATTTTATATGTAAATATTTTTATTTACAAACAATTTTTCGTGAATCATCGGGTATAGTCAAAGGTCAAATGAATTCATGAAATCAGTTCAAAAATTTTGAGACTCGGTTTATCAGACTTTGCTTATCGTGTCGAAATCAAATAAGAATTAAATTTAAATTTGGTCAGAAATTTCCAGGTTGTCACAGTACCTACCCGTTAAAGAAATTTCGTCCCGAAATTTGAGTGGGATGGTCATGGATAACAATAAAAATGTTCTCATGATGAATATGAGTTGATAACTAGGGTTTTATTACTATAGAGTAATATGGATAAATCGAGTCGATTACTCGAAGCGTATGAGTGAAGCTATCACAAAATAGTGTAAAGAGAAAGACAAGTTCCATCATAACTTTTGACTAGTCATGGTTGAATTCCAGAATTCAAGGGATTTAAAGAAAATCTTCGAAATCTAAAAGATTTGATTCTTCGGCGAGTAAGGAAATTTAGATCTCTATAATTAAATACGGTGATCTGCCTCGATTACTCTGTTTGATATTTCCCATTATAAATTAAGCTCTTTCGTTCCATTATTCTCACCATTCCTATACTTTCTTTCTTAGTTCATACATCCAAAAGATTGTGAAAAAGCTTAATCCATTTCTAATCCTTGATATTTTTCTAGTTATCATTTCTGGCATCCTTCTTTTCAATCTTCTACCAGAAAAATATGTTTGCTTCTACTTTTACCTTGGGGTGATACTATTCTTAATTATACCATGTCTTTATATTGCTATTCGTATTAATATCCACAGTTTGTAACCTCCGTGTTGTTATTGGGCTTTATATTTCCTCTTATATTTTGGAGCTCTTTGCCTTTTTATTCTCTTCTCGACCTCTAGTAAAACGAGTAATGGTCCAGAATTTATAAGTATGGAGTTTCGAATGAACTTAATGTTCTAAACAAGAAAGAACGTAATAGCACAATTTGATTTGTCAAATTGTCAGAATCACTAAGAATAGAACTATCAAGAATATATTTTGTTGCTATGTTCAGAAGTTAAGCAGAATGAAAGAGTTATGTAACATGGCACGTGATGACATTATAATCTATGAATCATCACGTTCCATTAGAAACTCAGCATGACTTACTGTAATATAATCACGTTGATCAAGTGTCATTATATTATACTAACTCATGCTTCAGTCCCCAACACTAATTCAAAAACATTCATAATTTAAATTTGAATTTTTCAGAATTTAGAAGCTAAAACAGTTTCCTTTCTGATGTAATATAGATAGAATGAAGAGATGAATAATTTCAGACAAGAATATTTATGAAAATATCCTCAGAAATATCGAAGATATTTATGATGATATTTTGGAATTTCTAAGATCGAAGGTTGATGAAGAAAGATTTTTCCACAAGTTTTAACATGAGTATAGAGCAAGATATTTTCTAAAGATTTCATCGGATATAGAATCATCTGGATTCTTTGAATATAGGGTTTGGTTCTTGTATTTGTCCTCGGTCTCCTTCATGGTTTACTTAATCCGTTTTCCAGTTCCAACTTTTCTAAGCTTTTCCAACATACTATTCTTTATCATCAAACTTCTGATGATTAAGGTCGTTTACAGTTGTCTACAGTTTCTGCTGCTTCATTCAGCTTTTTTAAAGTTCAATGTATTGACTCGTAGGCTGAGTGCTTTTCAAAATTTCAGAATGGAAAGTCATAATTCTAAGAGATAAAGGTTATACATATAACTGTTGATGTAGATATGCTGTGAGTTTTCAAAGTACTGATTGCTGATTCCCGGTAATTGGTATGATAGTTCTTGTTACAAGATGTGGTTGAGTTTATGTTAGGGTTTTAATGAACAATTATAATGGTTCCTCGGTGCGACTTAAGCCAATGAGTAATGAAGTTGCTGGTAAGTTTACTGCTAATGTGGTGGAATATAAACAGTTCTTCGATAACAATGCCATATAGGGCAACGTATATATCAAGGTTATAATATGGTTGTTTCGAACGAAAAGTCGATGTTGACCTGTTGGAGCTGTGACAAAATTGGCTAATTTGAAAAAAAAAAATGCAATGTTATTTTCGGTAATAACAATGCCAAAAGAGCTAGCACAGCTACGTGTTAAATGTTAACTTCAGGTTTCGAGTGTTTTCAGGTGCATAACTATATGCATAAATCTTTTCTTCCGTATATGAGATGCAGTTGGTTCATCCTCTCGATTGAGGTGCTTTCAAGAATCATGAAAGGTTTGAACGCAGATTGAAATCGTCAAGATTCAAATGAGGTTTAAGATGAAATCAAGTGGCAAACTTGAAGAAATGTTTAGTTTCATATGTTATAATTAATATTTTAATTCATTTTAATTGTCCAATGTCGGCAGTCCACAGTTGATAGTCCACAGTTAACAGTCCAATAATTCATATTTAGCTTAATATATAATATTCAAATTAATTAATACGTATCGTGACCCGTGTACATGTCTCAGACTCGATCACAACTCAAAGTATATATATTATTGTAGAATCAACCTCAACCCTGTATAGCTAACTCCAGCATTACTGCATATAGAGTGTCTATGGTTATTCCAAATAATATATATAGATGCGTCGATATGATATGTCAAAACCTTGTATACATGTCCCGATATTTAAAATGCGTAAATAACAGTATTTAAATGATGATAAATAAAGTGCGTAAAATAAATAACAGAATGTAAATGACAATAAATAAAATTGCGAGAATTAAATTGCGATAAAATAAATTGCGATAATTAAATGTACAATAAGGAATTAACAGTTAGCTAGGAACAGTTAGCTAGGATTTTGTTAGCGTGGATTCTTAACAAAATTTCTCATAGTTAATTTGTTTGTTTCTAACAAATTTTATTTTATCCAATGTTTTCTTCATTATGCCACTTGTCGGATTCTGATAGGTCAAAATCCAAATATGAAATTGAATGAAAATGGTTATTCTGTGGTGAACGGATTCATATATCTGTGGATGTAAGTAGGATAGTAAATGACTGTTGAATCAGATTCGAAGAATGTACAGTGTAACTTATTAATGTGAAATCTAAATATTCCTTGGGTATTACCTACCCGTTAAAATATTTTCATCATTAATAGTTTGTACGAAAGAATTTTTAATTACAATCTTTATGAAAAAAATATATATACCTATATATTTTCTTCAGATGTAATCATGGATTTATAGATATCGATTGTTAAATCGTTGATGAAAGATGAGAATGATAACATATGTGAATTAATTATGATAGAAGCCCTTTAAAGCTTCTTTTATCTTTCTCGGGTATTACCTACCCGTTAAAAATTCACACGTCATAGTTAATATGAAAAGAATTTTTATTACGATCTCGAGATATACATAAATATATATACATATATCTTTTAATCGTGAATAGAAAGTGATGAATTAATATTTCATAATTCATCATTCTCGATACTCTTCGGTGTCTGTGGTGCTTACGGAGATTGTGGTGATGAAATGATGCTGGTACTGGTGGTGTTGCTGTTGGTGTTGGTACTGCTTGTGGTATCTGCGTAGTAGATGCAAGCCTAGCTTCCAAATCGAACACCGTCACCTTTAAGGTTTCTACTTTACGCTCGAGTCTATGAATTAGTTCTACCCATTCTTCTGTAAGGTTTGTCAATTCTTGATATTTATTTTGAAGTCTTCTAACTTCTTCTAATAATCCTATCTGATTAGAATTCGGGAGTAGAGGATGAATGCTGTATTTAACTACATCGAGTCGACCTTCGAGGTGGAAAATCCGTGCGAAAAGAGTGAAAACGGTATTGCGAACAGGTTCGCCGGTAAGCGGATCTAGCACTCTGACGTTAGGTGGTAAGTTCGGCTCTTGATATGGAGTACCTTCTTCATTTCTCCATAGGGTAAGTATTTCACGAACCCATCCCCACTTTCTAAAGAAATCATGGTAGTTGATCGGTTGGTGCGCTCCCGTCACGCTGTCTTCGGAGTCAGAGGAACTTGGTCGATTCGTAGAGGTCATCTTACGCGATCACAGAAAAGATTGTTGGTATGAACAGTTTAGTGACAGCAATTGATAGTTGGATGTTATTCTCAATGCATAATATGCATAGCTATATATAGTATCAGGATCCCTTAATTGACGGTGAAATTTACGGGAGATATCAGGCAAAGTTTACCGTAATAGATACGCTAGGATATGAATTTGTCTATACACTATCTATGCAATAAAGGCAGTAGGACGTGTCTAGGAATGATAAGCAGATAATTTTCGACACCAAATAATAAGCAAAACTTTTGACATGCAGACACGGTCGAAGTCCAAACCCACTAATGCATCTAAACAACTATCAGTCAGATACACTAATGCAAGACCTGGTTCGCTAAGACCACCGCTCTAATACCACATGAAGCAACCCGTCCTAATCCATAAGGATGAATACAATAACATATGATTTCATCGCGAGGTACTTGACCTCTATATGATACATTTTACAAATATTGCATTCATTTTTAAAAGACAAACTTTCATTTACATCGAAAGTTGACGGCATGCATACTCTTTCATAATATATCCATCTATAATTGACTTAATAATAATCTTGATGAACTCAACGACTCGAATGCAACGTCTTTTGAAATATGTCATGAATGACTCCAAGTAATATCTCTAAGATGAGCAAATGCACAGCGAAAGATTTCTTTCGTACCTGAGAATAAACATGCTTTCAAGTGTCAACCAAAAAGGTTGGTGAGTTCATTAGTTTATCATAAATAATCATTTCATAATTTTAATAGACCACAAGATTTCATTTTCAGTTCTCATAAATATACGTCCCATGCATAGAGACAAAAATCATTCATATGGATTGAACACCTGGTAACCGACATTAACAAGATGCATATAAGAATATCCCCTATCATTCCGGGAAATCCTTCGGACATGATAAAACAACATCGAAGTACTAAAGCATCCAGTACTTTGGATGGGGTTCGTTAGGCCCAATAGATCTATCTTTAGGATTCACGTCAATTAGTAGACTGGTTTACTAATTCTTAGGTGACCAAGCAAAAAGGGCATATTCGGTTTCGATCATTCAACCATATAATGTAGTTTCGATTACTTGTGTCTATATCGTAAAACCTTTATAAAAATTTCGCATGTATTCTCAGCCCAAAAATATAAAGGGTAAAAAGGCAAATGAAACTCACCTAATGTATTTTGTAGTAAAAATACATATGACTATATTGAACAATGCAGGGTTGGCCTCGGATTCACGAACCTATATCATTTGGATATATATTATTACACATATTTGTGATTGAACAAATATATTATTATTAGTGATTTAATTGTCATTTTAATAAATTTTGTGCTCCATTGATAACTTAAATATATTTATTTTATATACCTTAAATAACTAATAATATAATGATAGAGTTAGGTTATATGTATTAGATATAATTTTATATAATTTAATAGTCATTTTAATAATAATACTGATACTTGTAATAATTAAAATGATAATAATAATAATAATGATAATTTTAATAAAAATACAAATGATAATAACTTCATTGATAATAATTCTAATGAAAATTCTAAAGATGATAAAATGATAATAATAATAATTTTTCGTTCGAATCATGAATTACATTATAATTTTTAATCATTAGGTTTTATAATTACATTGGTAATCTAATTATACCACCTTTATATATTCTTAATTATCTTAACTGTAAGCATATACATATTAATACTTCCTAATGTTAATCATTTCCAATATCGTAATCAAAATCATAATATAATGATAATACTAAAAAAAAAAAAAAATGAAAATGATAACTTTTAATTATAAAGATACTAATGATGTTATTAATATAACAATAATGATAACAAACATAATAATACTAATACTTCATAACAATAATAATAATAATAATAATAATAATAATAATAATAATAATAATAATAATAATAATAATAATAATAATTAATAATAATAATAATAAAAGCAAATAAAGAGACTACCTTTAAGAAAACAGCAAAAAGAATGTCCGTGCCGGGACTCGAACCCGAGACCTCTCGAAACCCGACAAACCCCCCTACCATTCATCTGTCCATTTATATCTGAACTAAACTAGGATTGAAAATATTTAAACTGTATTTAATAGTTTCCTTTTTCTTCTCCTTCGATCCTCATATCGACCAGAGGTCAAATCCCATTAACACTAATTTAATTGTTGTATTCAGAAATCCTAACTCAACAGAAACGATCCCCATTTATAGTTTGAATCATTTAAAACAAAATAATAAAGAGAAAAATTGCTGTACAGACCTTATATATATGGTTATGAACTTCAAATTGGTTTTCGAATTCTAGACAGTTTTAGGTTGTAGTTACAACATGAATTTGGTAGTATATCATCCCTTTAAACTTTTCACATCATCAATTGAATCTGAAATATCAAAACAAGCTTGAATTCTTCAATGAACAAAACGTTTGACTTTTAAAGCTCAAACTTTGACTCCAAAATTCTCGATTAATATGAGGAATTGGAACTTTATACTTTGCAGAAAGATTGTTTAGAGTAATTTTAACAAATCTACATTTATAGTTTTTGAAATAAAAATCGAATTTAAGTTTTGGTAATAAAGTGGGATAACAGAGGTTAACGTATATGTGTTCCTTTTTCTTTGTTTAATTTAATTTGATAAAAGCTAACAGGGTTTATAATTGATAATGTAGGTGGATAATCTACTGAATTTGTTTACAATGAGTAATTGATTGATTGATTTTATAACAAAGGGTGTCGACAGATTCAATTGAAAACAGAATAAGAAGGAAAAAAAAATATAAAAGCAAGTTTGTAATCTTCTACAAATTGGTACGATGGATGTTGATGGATAACAGATTAGAGACCAAAAACAAATTTGAAGAACAGTTTGATGGTTACTTTCAACAACTCGTACGATTTATAAAAGTTTATATAATATATCTGCATAAAACTGTTTTTCCATATATATATATATCTGTACATATGTTTATAACTGTATTTGTATTCGTATAAGTATCTGTATATGTATATAAATTCGCATATATATCTGTATTACATAATCAGTATAAATATAAATATATATATACAAGTAATAATAATAATAATTTTAATTAATATTCATTAAGTTTATAATACTTGCTTAATAATAATAGGAATACTAATAATAATAATAATAGAATTACTTATAAGAGTAATAATAATAATAATGTTATTAATTATTTCAATACTAATTTATTGTATTAATGATAATAATAACCATATCCTATTATTAATAATAACTATACATAACATAATATCATATCATTAATATTTTATAATAATAATATTAATATAAATTTATAATAATATAATAGTAATAATAATAATATTATTATTATTAATGATAATAATAGCTATAAAATTTATAATAATAATATTACTAATAATAATATTAATTATATTAATACTAATATTATTAATGATAATAATATTAGTAATAATATTATAACACTTTATTTATAGATTATATATTTAAACTTATACTAATAACGTTAGTATCGATATTAATATTAAAAGTAATATCAATATTATTATACATCTATTTTATAATTAACTTTTAATATATTAGTTTTACATATTTTTGATCATGTACTATAACTATAACTATATGATATACATTACATAATAATTTATATTGAGTATTAAATGTTTATTCATTTTAACATATTTACCATATATACATATAATAATTATATATAAAAATAATATATATACATTCATTTTATTTAAAAACTAATTGTTTTATATATTATCTTACATATTAGATTTTAAATGTTTTTAAATTATATTCTATTATTTCTAATTATTAACTACATATGTACTTACATTTATTTTATATGTAAATATTTTTATTTACAAACAATTTTTCGTGAATCGTCGGGTATAGTCAAAGGTCAAATGAATTCATGAAATCAGTTCAAAAATTTTGAGACTCGGTTTATCAGACTTTGCTTATCGTGTCGAAATCAAATAAGAATTAAGTTTAAATTTGGTCGGAAATTTCCGGGTTGTCACAGCTCAGACTGCGGGGGAGTGTTAGAAGGATTAGGTTAGGCCCAAGACCGATTGTGGGCTTGCGTCCGTTAGGGTTTTAGTGTAGCTTCTAGGGTTTATGTATCCATAAATATCGCATTGTAATAATAAAGTTACACCCATGGGTTTCACTATGTAACATATACGTTCTCATGCGTGTATATATGTTCTCCCGCGCGTATGGAGACATTTATAAGTGATTAGATATCATATATGCGTGTCAAGTCACACGTGTGCGTGACTGATTCACGTGCGTGCGTGAGCAACTCACGCGCATGTGTGTGTGTGTGTGTGTGTGTTGTGATAGTGAATGGGTCAGGTGTCAGTTTGATCGAAGTGTTAAATTGGTATATTTTGAGTTATGACGGTGAATGGGTCAGGTGTAAGTTTGAGCGAAGCTCATACAATTATTACCAACAACACATTGCGTTACATAAGCAATGATATCATATCATCAAAGTAAGTACCATTACCACCACTTCGCTCTTAGGACTAGGATAACCCATCTCAACTTTCATGGATCACCTCTAGAAAAGCCACATTACACCGATGTATCGTTTTCATTCTCAAGTAATCTAAATCCAAGGTACAGATCGACTTCTATGTTGAAGAACATGTGCTTCTCCCCACTAGTGTCATGAACAAAGGTGACAGCGATTACACAACCACCATCTTACCCGATGTTAACCGGCATAGTATATATCGAATTTTTATGACAAGTCATTGTCTTTGTTAGGTCATTCATTTCCACACTGACCCTTAATACTTTGATCCGTAGTTCGATATTTACAACGTCAGCTGACATCAACAGACCTGCTTCTCTGTAACAATTCTATATTTCGCCTACTCAATTAACTTAACTCCAACAAATAATTACTCTGCGAAGTCGAGCATTTATTCAATAATAATCGACGTATCTCTCACAACATCACCTTCTCATTGTAACACGTGAGCGAACCTCACGTCAGGTCTGACGCCTCCTCACTAACGTCATTGAGTACGGTCTTTCTTCATCGTCCTACACAACTCTTATACAGGCATAATTCGAGTCCTTCAGTCCATTCAGCCTACTTCATCCACCAAAGGTTCAATCTATTTAGTTAACCTTATGTTCCCATGCACACAAGAGCAACAAGATTTGCTCATCTCTTTAACTCACCATACACACTTTAAATTTCATCACCTAGTGATCGCACACTAACGATTTCATATGGCATTAAGTCATATTTCTTTCCTTCCCTACTAAGTGAATTCTTATTGTCCCTTCAGAACCTCTCAATTTTTCTCAAAGTTTAAACATCTGAAGACATTGAAAACAAAAGTCTTCTCAACCTCAATGAACATCGCAATCCGTCAGATTATTGCTAAAGCATCAATAGACATTATCATCCAACCATACTTCTATGATTCTATCTAGTGTTCATTCATCTGACCATCATTGTCTGAGACGGGAGGACTTACTCCCTGACAATGATCTCACATACACGAACTTCTTTGCTTTTCATTTAAAGATCGCAATCATTACAATGCTTTCTCTTTAACTTGCGCTTTTAGGTCAAGCACTCTCAACAAAGTTTTCGAGGACGAAACTCATCACGGAGTTCATCATCAAAATTTCCTACGTCGTTGTGGACGAAGATCCTACTACACTTACTAGAGAAGTCTTTACTTCTCATTAGATGGTGTCCAAATTGATTGTGCTTAACATAAAAAGACAAACAAACATATTACTAGTTATCATCATTTATTGAGGTGGTTATTGAAATTGTCGAAAACAGTCATGGGATAAATTTGCGGCATGTTTTGTAACAGACTGAAACCCGGGCTAGTTGTAAGTTGTCTATTTTGCCCTTAGGGTTTGTGCTTACTCTTAGGTGCTTTTATTTTAATTATTTTATTAATGTTTTATTATAATTGTGTTGTGACCAGTTTGTGACAAGGGTCCCAGAACATGTTTGTTTATTTTAATTGGATCTCGTTTGGGTTACCTAATCTTGTGCGAAAGATATCAGATAACTGGTAAATACCCGTGTGTGATGGGGTATTGTGTTTTATGAAATGTCCCGTTCTTATTGATTAAAAACGTTCCATATTAATTGATTTCGTTGCGAGGTTTTGACCTCTATATGAGACGTTTTTCAAAGACTACATTCATTTTTAAAACAAACCATAACCTTTATTTCATAAATAAAGGTTTAAAAAGCTTTACGTAGATTATCAAATAATGATAATCTAAAATATCCTGTTTACACACGACCATTACATAATGGTTTACAATACAAATATGTTACATCAAAATCAGTTTCTTGAATGCAGTTTTTACACAATATCATACAAACATGGACTCCAAATCTTGTCCTTATTTTAGTATGCAACAGCGGAAGCTCTTAATATTCACCTGAGAATAAACATGCTTTAAACGTCAACAAAAATGTTGGTGAGTTATAGGTTTAACCTATATATATCAAATCGTAACAATAGACCACGAGATTTCATATTTCAATACACATCCCATACATAGAGATAAAAATCATTCATATGGTGAACACCTGGTAACCGACATTAACAAGATGCATATATAAGAATATCCCCATCATTCCGGGACACCCTTCGGATATGATATAAATTTCAAAGTACTAAAGCATCCGGTACTTTGGATGGAGCTTGTTAGGCCCAATAGATCTATCTTTAGGATTCGCGTCAATTAGGGTGTCTGTTCCCTAATTCTTAGATTACCAGACTTAATAAAAAGGGGCATATTCGACTTCGATAATTCAACCATAGAATGTAGTTTCACGTACTTGTGTCTATTTTGTAAATCATTTATAAAACCTACATGTATTCTCATCCCAAAATATTAAAGATTTTAAAAGTGGGACTATAACTCACTTTCACAGATTTTTACTTCGTCGAGAAGTAAGACTTGGCCACTGTTGATTCACGAACCTATAACAATATATACATATATATTAAAGTATGTTCAAAATATATTTACAACACTTTTAATATATTTTGATGTTTTAAGTTTATTAAGTCAGCTGTCCTCGTTAGTAACCTACAACTAGTTGTCCACAGTTAGATGTACAGAAATAAATCGATAAATATTATCTTAAATCAATCCACGACCCAGTGTATACGTATCTCAGTATTGATCACAACTCAAACTATATATATTTTGGAATCAACCTCAACCCTGTATAGCTAACTCCAACATTCACATATAGAGTGTCTATGGTTGTTCTGAAATATATATAGATGTGTCGACATGATAGGTCAAAACATTGTATACGTGTCTATGGTATCTCAAGATTACATAATATACAATACAAGTTGATTAAGTTATGGTTGGAATAGATTTCTTACCAATTTTCACGTAGCTAAAATGAGAAAAATTATCCAATCTTGTTTTACCCATAACTTCTTCATTTTAAATCCGTTTTGAGTGAATCAAATTGCTATGGTTTCATATTGAACTCTATTTTATGAATATAAGCAGAAAAAGTATAGGTTTATAGTCGGAAAAATAAGTTACAAGTCGTTTTTGTAAAGGTAGTCATTTCAGTCGAAAGAACGACGTCTAGATGACCATTTTAGAAAACATACTTTCACTTTGAGTTTAACCATAATTTTTGGATATAGTTTCATGTTCATAATAAAAATCATTTTCTCAGAATAACAACTTTTAAATCAAAGTTTATCATAGTTTTTAATTAACTAACCCAAAACAGCCCGCGGTGTTACTACGACAGCGTAAATCCGGTTTTACGGTGTTTTTCGTGTTTCCAGGTTTTAAATCATTAAGTTAGAATATAATATAGATATAGAACATGTGTTTAGTTAATTTTAAAAGTCAAGTTAGAAGGATTAACTTTTGTTTGCGAACAAGTTTGGAATTAACTAAACTATGTTCTAGTGATTACGAGTTAAAACCTTCGAATAAGATAGTTTTATATATATGAATTGAATGATGTTATGAACATCATTACTACCTCAAGTTTAGTAGGTAAACCTATTGGAAGTGACAAGAAATGATCTAGCTTCAAAGGATCTTGGATGGCTTGAAAGTTCTTGAAGTAGGATCATGACACAAAAACAAGTTCAAGTAAGATTTTTACTCGAATTAAGATAGTTTATAGTTATAGAAATTGAATCAAAGTTTGAATATGAATATTACCTTGAATAAGAAAGATAACCTACTGTATATAACAAAGGTTTCTTGATCTTAGATGATTACTTGGAATGGATTAGAAAGCTTGGAAGTAAATTAGTAAACTTGAAGGGATTTTTGAAGTGTTCTTGAAGTGTTCTTCCTATGATGATTATAGCTTGATTCTTGAAGTGATTTTTGATGAAGATGATGATTAACTACTAGAAAAATACGTTCATAATAGTGTGTGTGTGTTGAGAGAGAATTAGAAAGAGAATTGGAAGTGAAATGGAGTGAATGATGAGTGGTAATTGGTGAGTGGTGAGTGGGGTTAAAAGGAGTTCTAGTTAGTTGACTAGCTCATGGTAGAAGTTAAAATTGATTAGTCATACATGACATAATCAAGAGTGGAATCCCATGCTAGTTCCTATTGGTATATACCCATAATAAGTACGTTTTGAAGCTGTGTATAATACGGGTAAGAATACGACTAGAATTCTTGATGAAAGAAAAGAATGGGAAAGTAACTGTAACCATTTTTGTTAAGTATGAGTGTTTTGATATATGTCTTGAAGTCTTCCAAAAGTATTTTAATACATCTAAATACACTACATGTATATACATTTTAACTGAGTCGTTAAGTCATCGTTAGTCGTTACATGTAAGTGTTGTCTTGAAACCTTTAAGTTAACTTTCTCAATTAATGTTGTTAACCCATTGTTTATTATATCTAATGAGATGTTAAATTATTATATTATCATGATATTATGATATATTAATATATCTTAATATGATATATATACATTTAAATATCGTTACAACGATAATCGTTACATATATGTCTCGTTTTGAAATCCTTAAGTTAGTAGTCTTGTTTATATGTATATAACTCATTGTTAATATACTTATGGAGATAATTACTTATCATAATCTCATGTTAACCATATGTATATCCATATATATATCGTCATGTCGTTTTTACAAGTTTTAACGTTCGTGAATCGCCGGTCAACTTGGGTGGTCAATTGTCTATATGAAACATATTTCAATTAATCAAGTCTTAACAAGTTTGATTGCTTAACATGTTGGAAACATTTAATCATGTAAATATCAATCTCAATTAATATATATAAATATGGAAAAGTTCGGGTCACTACAGTACCTACCCGTTAAATAAATTTCGTCCCGAAATTTTAAGCTGTTGAAGGTGTTGACGAATCTTCTGGAAATAGATGCGGGTATTTCTTCTTCATCTGATCTTCACGCTCCCAGGTGAACTCGGGTCCTCTACGAGTATTCCATCGAACCTTAACAATTGTATCTTGTTTTGCTTAAGTCTTTTAACCTCACGATCCATTATTTCGACGGGTTCTTCGATGAATTGGAGTTTTTCGTTGATTTGGATTTCATCTAACGGAATAGTGAGATCTTCTTTAGCAAAACATTTCTTCAAATTCGAGACGTGGAAAGTGTTATGTACAGCCGCGAGTTGTTGAGGTAACTCAAGTCGGTAAGCTACTGGTCCGACACGATCAATAATCTTGAATGGTCCAATATACCTTGGATTTAATTTCCCTCGTTTACCAAATCGAACAACGCCTTTCCAAGGTACAACTTTAAGCATGACCATCTCTCCAATTTCAAATTCTATATCTTTTCTTTTAATGTCAGCGTAGCTCTTTTGTCGACTTTGGGCGGTTTTCAACCGTTGTTGAATTTGGATGATCTTCTCGGTAGTTTCTTGTATAATCTCCGGACCCGTAATCTGTCTATCCCCCACTTCACTCCAACAAATCGGAGACCTGCACTTTCTACCATAAAGTGCTTCAAATGGCGCCATCTCAATGCTTGAATGGTAGCTGTTGTTGTAGGAAAATTCTGCTAATGGTAGATGTCGATCCCAACTGTTTCCGAAATCAATAACACATGCTCGTAGCATGTCTTTAAGCGTTTGTATCGTCCTTTCACTCTGCCCATCAGGTTGTGGATGATAGGCAGTACTCATGTCTAGACGAGTTCCTAATGCTTGCTGTAATGTCTGCCAGAATCTTGAAATAAATCTGCCATCCCTATCAGAGATAATAGAGATTGGTATTCCATGTCTGGAGATGACTTCCTTCAAATACTGTCGTGCTAACTTCTCCATCTTGTCATCTTCTCTTATTGGCAGGAAGTGTGCTGATTTGGTGAGACGATCAACTATTACCCAAATAGTATCAAAACCACTTGCAGTCCTTGGCAATTTAGTGATGAAATCCATAGTAATGTTTTCCCATTTCCATTCCGGGATTTCGGGTTGTTGAAGTAGACCTGATGGTTTCTGATGCTCAGCTTTGACATTAGAACACGTCAAACATTCTCCTACGTATTTAGCAACATCGGCTTTCATACCCGGCCACCAAAAATGTTTCTTGAGATCCTTGTACATCTTCCCCGTTCCAGGATGTATTGAGTATCTGGTTTTATGAGCTTCTCTAAGTACCATTTCTCTCATATCTCCAAATTTTGGTACCCAAATCCTTTCAGCCCTATACCGGGTTCCATCTTCCCGAATATTAAGATGCTGCTCCGATCCTTTGGGTATTTCATCTTTTAAATTTCCTTCTTTTAAAACTCCTTGTTGCGCCTCCTTTATTTGAGTAGTAAGGTTATTATGAATCATTATATTCATAGATTTTACTCGAATGGGTTCTCTGTCCTTCCTGCTCAAGGCATCGGCTACCACATTTGCCTTCTCCGGGTGGTAACGAATCTCAAAGTCGTAATCATTCAACAATTCAATCCACCTACGCTGCCTCATATTTAGTTGTTTCTGATTAAATATGTGTTGAAGACTTTTGTGGTCGGTATATATAATACTTTTGACCCCATATAAGTAGTGCCTCCAAGTATTTAATGCAAAAACGACCGCGCCTAATTCCAAACCATGCGTCGTATAATTTTGCTCGTGAATCTTCAATTGTCTAGACGCATAAGAAATCACCTTCGTTCGTTGCATTAATACACAACCGATACCTTGCTTTGATGCGTCACAATAAATCACAAAATCATCATTCCCTTCAGGCAATGACAATATAAGTGCCGTAGTTAGCTTTTTCTTCAATAACTAAAACGCTTTCTCTTGTTCATCCTTCCATTCAAATTTCTTCCCTTTATGCGTTAATGCAGTCAAGGGTTTTGCTATTCTGGAAAAGTCTTGGATGAACCTTCTGTAGTAACCAGCTAGTCCTAAAAACTGGCGTATGTGTTTCGGAGTTTTCGGGGTTTCCTACTTTTCAACAGTTTCTATCTTTGCCGGATCCACCTTAATACCTTTTTTGTTCACTATGTGACCGAGGAATTGAACTTCTTCCAACCAAAATGCACACTTTGAAAATTTAGCGTACAATTCTTCCTTCCTCAATACTTCTAACACCTTTCTCAAATGTTCACCGTGTTCTTGGTCATTCTTTGAGTAAATAAGTATGTCATCAAAGAAAACAATGACAAACTTGTCAAGGTATGGTCCACACACTCGGTTCATAAGGTCCATGAACACATCTGGTGCATTAGTTAAACCAAATGGCATGACCATAAACTCGTAATGACCGTAACGTGTTCTGAAAGCAGTCTTTGGAATATCATCTTCTTTCACCCGCATTTGATGATACCCGGAACGTAAGTCAATCTTTGAATAAACAGACGAGCCTTGTAGTTGATCAAATAAGTCGTCGATTCTTGGTAGTGGGTAGCGGTTCTTGATGGTAAGTTTGTTCAACTCTCGGTAGTCGATACATAACCTGAATGTACCATCTTTCTTCTTGACAAACAAAACAGGAGCTCCCCACGGTGATGTGCTTGGTCGAATGAAACCATGCTCTAAAAGTTCTTGTAATTGGCTTTGCAGTTCTTTCATCTCGCTGGGTGCGAGTCTGTAAGGAGCACGAGCTATTGGTGCAGCTCCTGGTACAAGATCTATTTGAAATTCAACGGATCGATGTGGGGGTAATCCCGGTAATTCTTTCAGAAATACATCGGGAAATTCTTTTGCGACGGGAACATCATTGATGCTCTTTTCTTCAGTTTGTACTTTCTCGACGTATGCTAGAACAGCATAGCAACCTTTTCTTATTAGTTTTTGTGCCTTCAAATTACTAATAAGATGTAGCTTCGTGTTGCCCTTTTCTCCGTACACCATTAAGGGTTTTCCTTTTTCTCGTATAATGCGAATTGCATTTTTGTAACAAACGATCTCTGCTTTCACTTCTTTCAACCAGTCCATACCGATTATCATATCAAAACTCCCTAACTCTACTGGTATCAAGTCAATCTTAAATGTTTCGCTAACCAGTTTAATTTCTCGATTCCGACATATATTATCTGCTGAAATTAATTTACCATTTGCTAATTCGAGTAAAAATTTACTATCCAAAGGCGTCAATGGACAACTTAATTTAGCACAAAAATCTCTACTCATATAGCTTCTATCCGCACCCGAATCAAATAAAACGTAAGCAGATTTATTGTCAATAAGAAACGTACCCGTAACAAGCTCCGGGTCTTCCTGTGCCTCTGCCGCATTAATATTGAAAACTCTTCCGCGGCCTTGTCCATTCGTGTTCTCCTGGTTCGGGCAATTTCTAATAATGTGGCCCGGTTTTCCACATTTATAACAAACTACATTGGCATAACTTGCTCCGACACTACTTGCTCCGCCATTACTCGTTCCGACACCATTTGTTCCTTTCGTTCTATTAACCCCTGGTTCGTAGACCTCACACTTTGCCGCGCTATGACCATTTCTTTTACACTTGTTGCAAAATTTGGTGCAGAACCCCGAGTGATACTTTTCACACCTTTGGCATAGCTGCTTCTGATTGTTGTTGTTGTTGTTGCGGTTATTATTGTTGTTGGGATGATTGTTGTAGTTGCTGCTGTTGTTGTTGTTGTTGTTGTTGTTGTTGTTGGGCCGTTTGTTGTAGTTGCGATTGATGTTGCAATTGTTGGGATAATTGTTGCGATTATTGTTGTAATTGCTGTTGTTGTTGTATTGGTGATTCTTATCACTGTTTTCCTCCCACTTTCTTTTGACTTGCTTCACATTGGCCTCTTCAGCAGTCTATTCTTTAATTCTTTCTTCAATCTGGTTCACTAGTTTGTGAGCCATTCTACATGCCTGTTGTATGGAGGCGGGCTCGTGTGAACTTATATCTTCTTGGATTCTTTCCGGTAATCCTTTCACAAACGCGTCGATCTTCTCTTCCTCATCTTCGAATGCTCCCGGACACAATAGGCACAATTCCGTGAATCGTCTTTCGTACGTGGTAATATCAAATCCTTGGGTTCGTAACCCTCTAAGTTCTGTCTTGAGCTTATTGACCTCGGTTCTGGGACGGTACTTTTCGTTCGTCAAGTGCTTGAATGCTGACCACGGTAGTGCGTACGCATCGTCTTGTCCCACTTGCTCTAGATAGGTATTCCACCATGTTAACGCAGAACCTGTGAAGGTATGCGTAGCGTACTTTACTTTGTCCTCTTCAGTACACTTACTTATGGCAAACACCGATTCGACCTTCTCGGTCCACCGTTTCAATCCGATCGGTCCTTCGGTTCCATCAAATTCCAAAGGTTTGCAAGCAGTGAATTCTTTGTAGGTGCATCCTACACGATTTCCTGTACTGCTAGATCCAAGGTTATTGTTGGTATGTAGCGCAGCCTGTACTGCGGCTATGTTTGAAGCTAGAAAAGTACGGAATTCCTCTTCATTCATATTCACGGTGTGTCGAGTAGTCGGTGCCATTTCCTTCAAAATAGTCAAATGGAACAAGTTAATCATACAGAATATTAAGAGTAGTTAATAGTATTTCGTAGCATAATATGAACTCATTTATAAAAGCTTTTTCTTCATATTAGCGTTTTATAAGTTTAAATTCGGGTAGTACCTACCCGTTAAGTTCATACTTAGTAGCTAATATACAATTCAACTACTACAATTCTATATGAAAAACTGATTATAATAATATTTCGCGTTCAAACTTTTACACAATATTTTACAAACTTACAATACCGCTTATTTTACATATAGCATAAAATATAGCACACAATAAATTTGATACAAGATGGTTGTGAAGATAATTCTAGCTAGTACACAAGTCGTTCAGCAAAGGCAATAAAGACACGTAATTCATACGTCCAGAAACAAGTCATGCATTCTGGTTTTACTAGGATTACTTCCCATCCTTGGTCTTGTGGAACATAACCGTTATGGCCGTTGATAAGACAGCGTGTTGTAACGTCGTCAAAGGAACGAGGGTTACGTAATGTCCAACAGTCCCGTAACAATCTAAAAACCTCATTTCTTACCCCAATTACCGACTCCGTCACTTGTGGGAACGTTTTGTTTAATAGTTGTAGCCCGATGTTCTTTTTCTCACTTTGGTGAGAAGCGAACATTACTAATCCGTAAGCATAACATGCTTCTTTATGTTGCATGTTAGCCGCTTTTTCTAAATCACGAAGTCCAATATTCGAATATATTGAGTCAAAATAATTTCTTAACCCATTGCGTAAAATAGCATTTGGGTTCCCCGCAATATATGCGTCAAAGTAAACACATCGTAACTTATGGATTTCCCAATGTGATATCCCCTATCTTTCGAACGAAAGCCTTTTATAAACCAAGGCATTCTTGGAACTTTCTTCGAATGTCTTACAAACTGATCTCGCCTTAAATAGTTGTGCCGAAGAATTCTGACCGACTATAGACAAGATTTCATCAATCATGTCTCCGGGTAGGTCTCTTAAAATATTAGGTTGTCTATCCATTTTGTGTTTTTATACTGTAAAATAGACAAGAGTTAGATTCATAAAAAAAATACTTATTAATACAAGCAATTTTTACATATATCATAAAGCATAAGCACACTATATTACATATATTACACCACACGAATACAACTATCTTATTCCGACTCGCTTGTTTCTTCTTCTTCGGTTTTGATTCGTTTTGCCAAGTTTCTAGGGATATATGATGTTCCCCTAATACGAGCCGTCGTTTTCCACATTGGTTTAGAAAAACCTGGTGGTTTAGAGGTTCCCGGGTAATTGTTACAACTTAAGGACTTCGGGGGTTGACGATACATATAAAGTTCATCGGGGTTGGAATTAGATTTCTCTATTTTTATGCCCTTTCCCTTATTATTTTCTTGTGCCTTTTTAAATTCATTTGGGGTAATTTCTATAACATCATCGGAATTCTCGTCGGAATCCGATTCATCGGAGAATTGGTAATCCTCCCAATATTTTGCTTCCTTGGCGGAAACACCATTGACCATAATTAACCTTGGTCGGTTGGTTGAGGATTTTCTTTTACTTAACCGTTTTATTATTTCCCCCACCGGTTCTATTTCTTCATCCGGTTCCGATTCTTCTTCCGGTTCCGATTCTTCTTCCGGTTCCGACTCTTCTTCCGGTTCCTCTTCGGGAACTTGTGAATCAGTCCACGAATCATTCCAATTTACATTTGACTCTTCATTATTATTAGGTGAGTCAATGGGACTTGTTCTAGAGGTAGACATCTATCACATAATATCAAACATGTTAAAAGCTTAATATATCACATAATATTCATATGTTAAAAATATATAGTTTCCAACAAAATTTGTTAAGCAATCATTTTTCAAGTAAACACGGTCGAAGTCCAGACTCACTAATGCATCCTAACAAACTCGATAAGACACACTAATGCAAAATTCTGGTTCTCTAAGACCAACGCTCTGATACCAACTGAAATGTCCCGTTCTTATTGATTAAAAACGTTCCATATTAATTGATTTCGTTGCGAGGTTTTGACCTCTATATGAGACGTTTTTCAAAGACTGCATTCATTTTTAAAACAAACCATAACCTTTATTTCATAAATAAAGGTTTAAAAAGCTTTACGTAGATTATCAAATAATGATAATCTAAAATATCCTGTTTACACACGACCATTACATAATGGTTTACAATACAAATATGTTACATCGAAATCAGTTTTTTGAATGCAGTTTTTACACAATATCATACAAACATGGACTCCAAATCTTGTCCTTATTTTAGTATGCAACAACGGAAGCTCTTAATATTCACCTGAGAATAAACATGCTTTAAACGTCAACAAAAATGTTGGTGAGTTATAGGTTTAACCTATATATATCAAATCGTAACAATAAACCACAAGATTTCATATTTCAATACACATCCCATACATAGAGATAAAAATCATTCATATGGTGAACACCTGTTAACCGACATTAACAAGATGCATATATAAGAATATCCCCATCATTCCGGGACACCCTTCGGATATGATATAAATTTCAAAGTACTAAAGCATCCGGTACTTTGGATGGGGCTTGTTAGGCCCAATAGATCTATCTTTAGGATTCGCGTCAATTAGGGTGTCTGTTCCCTAATTCTTAGATTACCAGACTTAATAAAAAGGGGCATATTCGATTTCGATAATTCAACTATAGAATGTAGTTTCACGTACTTGTGTCTATTTTGTAAATCATTTATAAAACCTACATGTATTCTCATCCCAAAATATTAGATTTTAAAAGTGGGACTATAACTCACTTTCACAGATTTTTACTTCGTCGAGAAGTAAGACTTGGCCACTGTTGATTCACGAACCTATAACAATATATACATATATATTAAAGTATGTTCAAAATATATTTACAACACTTTTAATATATTTTGATGTTTTAAGTTTATTAAGTCAGCTGTCCTCGTTAGTAACCTACAACTAGTTGTCCACAGTTAGATGTACAGAAATAAATCGATAAATATTATCTTGAATCAATCCACGACCCAGTGTATACGTATCTCAGTATTGATCACAACTCAAACTATATATATTTTGGAATCAACCTCAACCCTGTATAGCTAACTCCAACATTCACATATAGAGTGTCTATGGTTGTTCCGAAATATATATAGATGTGTCGACATGATAGGTCGAAACATTGTATACGTGTCTATGGTATCTCAAGATTACATAATATACAATACAAGTTGATTAAGTTATGGTTGGAATAGATTTGTTACCAATTTTCACGTAGCTAAAATGAGAAAAATTATCCAATCTTGTTTTACCCATAACTTCTTCATTTTAAATCCGTTTTGAGTTAATCAAATTGCTATGGTTTCATATTGAACTCTATTTTATGAATATAAACAGAAAAAGTATAGGTTTATAGTCGGAAAAATAAGTTACAAGTCATTTTTGTAAAGGTAGTCATTTCAGTCGAAAGAACGACGTCTAGATGACCATTTTAGAAAACATACTTCCACTTTGAGTTTAACCATAATTTTTGAATATAGTTTCATGTTCATAATAAAAATCATTTTCTCAGAATAACAACTTTTAAATCAAAGTTTATCATAGTTTTTAATTAACTAACCCAAAACAGCCCGCGGTGTTACTACGACGGCGTAAATCCGGTTTTACGGTGTTTTTCGTGTTTCCAGGTTTTAAATCATTAAGTTAGCATATCATATAGATATAGAACATGTGTTTAGTTAATTTTAAAAGTCAAGTTAGAAGGATTAACTTTTGTTTGCGAACAAGTTTGGAATTAACTAAACTATGTTCTAGTGATTACGAGTTAAAACCTTCGAATAAGATAGTTTTATATATATGAATCGAATGATGTTATGAACATCATTACTACCTCAAGTTTAGTAGGTAAACCTATTGGAAGTGACAAGAAATGATCTAGCTTCAAAGGATCTTGGATGGCTTGAAAGTTCTTGAAGTAGGATCATGACACAAAAACAAGTTCAAGTAAGATTTTTACTCGAATTAAGATAGTTTATAGTTATAGAAATTGAATCAAAGTTTGAATATGAATATTACCTTGAATAAGAAAGATAACCTACTGTATATAACAAAGGTTTCTTGATCTTAGATGATTACTTGGAATGGATTAGAAAGCTTGGAAGTAAATTAGTAAACTTGAAGGGATTTTTGAAGTGTTCTTGAAGTGTTCTTCCTATGATGATTATAGCTTGATTCTTGAAGTGATTTTTGATGAAGATGATGATTAACTACTAGAAAAATACGTTCATAATAGTGTGTGTGTGTTGAGAGAGAATTAGAAAGAGAATTGGAAGTGAAACATATTTCAATTAATCAAGTCTTAACAAGTTTGATTGCTTAACATGTTGGAAACATTTAATCATGTAAATATCAATCTCAATTAATATATATAAACATGGAAAAGTTCGGGTCACTACATTTTAACACAAAGAAAAGCTAGTGACCAGCTCCTTTCTTGAGGTTTCCTGAACCTTCCTCTCACTCACACATTCACCTAACCTCAACTTCACCATCTTCATCTCAACCCTAAATCATTTAATCTCGAATTGAAGCTTGGTTTTGGTGTCAAAACGTTCCTTGTGTCATTGTGATTCTAACAAGGTAAGGTTTGTAAGATTTCATGATCAAATCTGTGATTAAATGGATTTTTAAATTAGGTTTTGTTAAAATGGGGTTTTGTGTCAAATTGGTAGAAATTGATGTTGTTGTGTTTGTATGTTGTGGGTTTATGTTCCAAAAAGTTTAGTGTACGAGTTGTGTTCAGTTTTGAGGTCAAAAACGTGTCCAAAGTCGAGATTTGGTGATTTTGGGTTGAAACCCGTCACTTTGCTGCTGTTGCAGCTGATGAACTACCTTCGGCCGATGGTCGTTGACCATCGACCGATGGTGAGGGTCGATCGGCCGGTGGACAAGACTATCGACCGATAGTGTATGACTTCTGACCAGCGGATGTAATTTTGACGATCGACCGATTGTGGGAGACCATCGACTGATGGTGTGTTGACGATCGGCCGATGGATGGGAGCATCGACTGATGGTCTTAGACAGTGAAAATTTTACTAAGTGTTGATTTATAGCCGTTATGCTGTCCGTGTATTTTTAAGATTTTGAGGATGTAAATTTTGAAAATGCACAAGTGTTTAGCATGAAATTTTTAGCGGACGCATTTTTTTTTACTAATTGCTATAATTCGCTGTCAGTGTGTCTAATCTTGATGGGAACACTATTCTAACTTAGTTTTTGCTGTTCTCAGGAGATAAGGACAAGGAGGAAGCTCAGAAATAATAACTGAGCAGTTGCTGGTAATTGGTGAGTGGGTCTATCTCCGGATAGAGTTTAAGAAGCATATCATGCTACTGTGGTTGACTCTTTTACCATGCTTAGTGTAGAAATTGCCATGTTAGAATAATATAGTATGCATGATGTTGTATGTGAATTATGTGTGCACTGTGTGAATGACACCAGTCGGGCCTAGGGAGACTGGGGACTCGAGACCGTGCCTAGGGGAGGTTAGAGTCCGTATGAGGTCAACCGTGCCTAGGGGAGGTTGGGTCCATAGGCTACTGATTGTGAAGTATAGTGTGAACGATGCATCCCCTGCATCTGGATAACTATACTGTAAATTGAGTAGTAGGGACTATCGATAGACTCATGCCCGATCAGCTGGGAGTCGTGTGCTCGTACAAGCCGCCGATCCTCGTATTGTCTTATTGTATGCTAGTTGGTAGTTAGCAGGTATTGTTGATGTATATAGCTTGTGTGTGGCTTAAGCTATATCTGCTAGATAGATTCCATTCACTTAGCAGTGCGCTAATCCCCCACATGTTTTTCCCCTTGCAGGTTTAGGTACTGCTAGTCGGGATGAGTATTGATGCAGAAGACATGTTTGACAACCCTACTCTGATGTGGACTTTTGTTTAAATCATGTTTTGTAATAACGTAACACCGTTGTGTAAACTTAAACTTAACTACTCAGATTAATGTAATGACGTGACTTATAGTGTGTTTGTTAATAAAGTCTTCCGCTGTGTTTAAAAAAAAAAAAAAAAAATAGCCGGTGTTACATGTTTGGATGACAAGCTTATGAAAGCTTAAACTTTTTCAAAAGCTGCAACTTTGAGCGTTATTTAGAAGACTTAATATTAAGAGGTTCTTAAAAATACACTATTTAGAATATAAGATATTTGAAGTAGCTTTTAAAATAGGTTTACCGCTACAAATAGGCTATAATTTCTCAAATGTCCTGATGTAGGCTATATGTCCATTTTTGTCTTACTCTCGTCTATATACTTTTAAAAAGTGTACTAATATAAACGATTATACTTTAACCTACAACAAAAAAGTTGATGATGTGTCATCATATTTACAGTTTACATTTGAATAAAAAAAACTATATAGTCTACATTGGACACAAAAGAGAAACTATATTTAGTCCACGTCAATTTAAAAAAACAAAAAACTACACGTAATTATTTTGACCGGTTGTACCGGTAACTGGTAACCAATTGTTGACATGAGAACACTTTTTGAAAATATATAGGCGACAGTGAGACAAAAAAAATGAATATATAGCATACATCGGAACATTTGAGAAAGTATATAGTCGTTTGTAGCTTTAACCCTTTAAAATAATCTAGGACCATTAGATGTGTCAATTCATGATTACGGTTTTTTATCTGTGCCCTCGTGGGTAGAATTTCATGGTTTTATCGCTCATCACGAAAGGCATACAAGTGCGTTACTAAATTTCTCGCTCAATTTCATCCATTAGATTAACAATGGTTGCAGTAGACTATGGTTAATTGATACTGTAGTACTCCATACATTTGTAGGGTGGAGTATAATTTAAATGTTTGGGTGATCACTAAAACTGAGTAATAATGTGTACAACTTAGTAGTAAATTCACAAGTTATGTCCAGGTGGTCATCGAGTTCTCAATGAAGCAGGAGATCCAGGTTCGAATCTTGGTAACGCCTAATATCGAATTAATTGAGCTCTTGACTACAAGGGGTGTCAATATACGCAATTCACCCATGTTACGACTCTCGTCGCGCATGAGCTCGTCACCAAGGAGTTTTACTCGATAGTGGGAACTCAATGCGATTGCCGTTAGTGAGGTTTCCTCTGGAAATAAAAAAAAAAAAAAAAAAAAACTTAGTAGTAAATTATGTTTCAATATCGTGAATCAAAGGTTTGCTAATTAATAGAAGAGTAATATTGTTTGCGATTTGGTATTAAATAAATAAAGTTTCAATCATGTGAATTCGTGTGTTATAATCCAGTAATAATAAAATACGGAGTAAGATGGTATGTAGATTATACACTTACAAGCTTATGTGAATATTATATCGTATATTGGTAAAGAAGATAAGATTAACTTATACTCGTAGTGGAAGATATATAGATTCTAATTATCTTTCTAACCTTTAATTAGTTTAACGTCATTTTCGTCTCCGAAGTCCAAATTTGAATTTGCATATATACTCTTTTCCTAGCTCTGTGGTATCTTCCACTTGTAGTCCTTTCTATAAACTTGCACATAATAATTACTAGGTCTCCTTTTAGCGTATAATCCGTATATGAATACGAAATAGTATATATGAATATGACTATGACATATATGAATATGAATTTAGATTATAATTTTTATTTTTATTAATTATTATCATTCAGTTTTTAAGAACATGAAGGCTCACGGTACAAGATAGAAGGCCCTCAAAGGGGGTACGTGTAACCCGCCTCACCTGCAAAATTTTTTTTTTAGCGTAAATTTTATAAGTTGTAATTTCTAAAGAGAATAAAATAAATTACAAAGGCAAGATATGCAACTGTCTAGGCTCAAAAATTTAGAATGATCCAAAATTTTGAATATATTAATAATTTTCTCGATATATTTAATTAAATCAAATAAAAAATCGTCAATTAAAGTTAAAATACCTTGTTTTTAATAGTTAAACACAATGTAAGTAAATAAATAGATAAATTGAAGTATTATTTTTTTTTATCCTTAGTAAAAAATTTTAACGTATATGTGAGTCCATTTTTATTTTCGTCTAAGGCCTTTAAATTGTTGAGACGACTCTGATAAATTATATACTAGTTGCCCCTCAAATTATTATTTCCGACCTCGTATTAAGATCTTCAACTTACGTCGTTGCAAACCCTCTCTACAATATACAACCGTAAATATAATGTGTGAATTTACTTTTAAATAAGACCAAATCACAATCCCTTGTTAAACTACCTCTTATTGTAACTAACAATTACACATTAATTATAATATTACTGTTATAATTTAGTAGTATATAACTACCTGTAGTGGCCTATGTTCAACTAATATGAAAGAAAAAAGAAGAGATTAAATTCTTATTCAAGAATGATGTACATATCCTTACAATTGAGTGAGTATTTATAGTACTAAAAGTTAACTGTACATTATTCGTTTTCACAATCAGTTATAGAGTAGGTGAAATAGTAATCAATAATTCATAATTTTACTGTGCAAGATTATCAATCATCTCTATTAATCTGCATGCGTACAAAATGAGAATCCATCCATATCATAACACTCACCCTTAGATGATAATTTTGTTTCGTTAGAGATCAGCTAGTACTGCCTCGTTAAAAACTTGCTAAAGAAAAATTCAGTGGGATAAAAAATTTAGCTAAGGGAAAAAGAGTGCAACATAGAGTTGACTTCCCCTCAAGTAGACATCGCTGAGCTGTTACATCTTTTTAACATGCCTCATGCCAATATTGTGAACGTGTGTTCTGAAAATAGCAGTTGAGAGTGCTTTGGAGAAAAGATCAGCAGAGTTTTTGCTGGATTGAACATATCTCATTTCAATCTGGTTGTCCTTAATGAGATCTTGAGTGTATGAGAAGACTCTAGGAGGTATCTGTTTTGTTCGGTCACTTTTGATATACCATTATTTCATATGTGCTATGCAAGCTGCATTATCTTCATAGATAATTGTTGAACTTTTATCGCGTTCTAGTCCACAAGAATCAGTAATGAGTTGTGTCATTGATCTCAACCAAAAACATTCCCGAGTAGCTTCATGTAATACAATCACTTCGGCATGATTTGATGATGTTGCAACAAGTGTTTATTTTTGAGAACGCCATGATATTTCGGTACCTCCATTTAGGAATACATATCCAGTTTGAGATTTAGCTTTATGGGGGTCAGTTAAATAACGTGCATCTGTATAACCAACCAAATCTTATTTTGAATCGTTAGAGTAAAATAATCATAAATAAGTAGTTCCTCAAGGGTATCGAAACATGTGTTTGATCCTATTCCAGTGTCTTTTTGGAAGGAATTGAGCTGAACCTTGTTAACAAATTAACTGCAAAAGAAATGTCAGTTCTTGTATAATTTGTAAGATACATAAGAGCCCCAATTCAGTAAGATATGAAACTTCTGATCCAATAAGATCTTCATGATCTTCACGGGGACGAAATGGATCAGCGTCAATATTGAGTAATCTAACAACCATAGAAGTACTTAATGGTTATGTCAGTCCATAATTAAATGTGTTAAAATCTTTTCGGTATAAGTTGTTTGATGTATAAGTAAACCATTAGGTATATGCTCAATTTGTAAACCAAAACAATACTTGGTTTTTCCGAGATCTTTCATTTCAAATTCTTTCTTTAAAAATAGAATGGCTTCATTTGATCTTGTTATTTGTCCCTATGACGTTATGATCATTGACATAAACAACTATGATTACATATCCGGACATTGTTTTGTATAATAAAAACACACGTGCAAATAAGTTTATATGTATACCCTTTTCTTATCAAGTAGTCATTTAACCACTTATACCACATACGTCTCGATTGTATCAACCCATATAAAAATCTTTGTGATTTAATTAAAATACATTTCCTTGAATTTTGCATAAGATGCTTCTGATACTTTCAAACCCTTCATGTATATTTATATATATATCGCTATCATGTTATCCATATAAATAAGTAGTAATGACATCCATGAGATGCATTTCTAAATTTTAGTAACAGTAACTGCGAGGTTGATTAAGTATCTAAAAGTAATTTTATCCATTTCAGGAAGATAAGTTTTCCTAATAATTCATTCCTGGTCTTTGAGAGAAATCTTGAGTTACAAGTCTAGCTTTACCTTGTAAGTTTATTTTTCTCATTTCTTAATTTTTTTTTTGGATAAAAATTCATTTGTATCTCATACGTTTCACATCTTTAAAAGTGATAACGATTGATGCGAAAACTTTTCTTTTATTGAGCGATTCTAATTCAGCTCGTATTGCTCCTTTCAATTGAGCTCATTCATGTCTATTTTGACATTCAATGACAGATTTTTGGTTCCAGATCATCATCTTTATTCATGATGTCATTATATGAAAAATTCTCATCAATATTTGTCATTTCGTTTCGGTTCCATAATATTGCATAATTTATTGCAATTTATGTATTTACATCATCAATATCCTCTGCAGAAGGAGTATTGATTTGTAGTTCTTCTTGAACATTTTCTTTTACCTCATTATCAGCTGATTTTTTTTTCGGGGATTTTTTATGTTTGGAACCAATTCGTCTCCCACGTTTCGGACGTGGCAAAGACTTATGAGTGACATTATTGCCAGCTTTTGAAATTTCAATTCGAGCTGGAGCAATTCCTGCCATTATATGATTTAGTCACTCTTTTTGTATCTTTAAATGAATCAAGTAATTGATTTGCAAGTTCTTGCATACACATTATTTTTGGACTTTTGTGTCGCATTCTTTTGTACGATGATCAAGATACCTTAATTGATGTTCACATCATAAAACATCATTTTATTTATTTTTTCATTTCTCCCCCTAATTCAGGGAACAATTTTTCATTAAAATGACAATCAGCAAAACGTGCTGTAAAAACATCACCCATCATGGGTTCAATATATCTTATGATTGAAGATGTTTCATATTCAACATATATTTCCACCCCTCTTTGAGGAACCATTTTAGTGCGTTGTGGTGGTGAAATTGAAAAATACACTGCACAGCCAAATGTTCTAAGGTGAAAAATATTTGGCTCTCGACCAAAATTAAATTGGTAGGGGAGAATATTTATGACTTGCACTTGGTTTAATGCGAATTAATGTCGCATCATGTAAATTTACATGTCCCCATATAAATATTGAGAGTTTTGTACTCATTACCAATTGTCTAGTTATTAGCTGCAAGCGTTTATCTATTGATTCAGCTAAACCAATTTTTGAATGCACATAAGCAACTGGATGTTCAACAACAATCCTTATAGACATATAATAATCATCAAATGCTTGAGATGTTAACTCATCAGCATTATCAGGTCTCACTCTTTTAATGGTGTTCAGACGACCCGTCCTAATCCATAAGGACGAATACAATAACATATGATTACATTGCGAGGTATTTGACCTCTATATGATACATTTTACAAACATTGCATTAGTTTTGAAAAGACAAACTTTCATTTCATCGTAAGTTGACAGACATGCATACCATTTCATAATATCCAAACTATAAATGACTTAATCTGTCATTTATTTAATAATAATCCTTATTGAACTTAATGACTTGAATGCAACGTCTTTTGAAATATGCCATGAATGACTCCAAGTAATATCTTTAAAATGAGCAAATGCGTTGCGGAAGATTTTTTTAATACCTGAGAATAAACATGCTTTCAAGTGTCAACCAAAAGGTTGGTGAGTTCATTAGTTTATCATAATCAATCATTTCCAATAATATAATAGACCACAAGATACTCATATTTCGAAATAATCTGTGCATGTCTGCTCACTGCTGTAAAAATCATTCATACGAAATTAAACACCTGGTAATCGACATTAACAAAATGCATCTAGAATATCCCCCGCATACCGCATCGCGAATATGCTCACAGCATACAAACAGGCTACTCTTTTAAAAATAACGGTTGTGTACACCTCACAAACAGGTCATTCCTTTTAAAGCTAGCGATTGTATACTAAAATCGAAGTACTAAAGCAGTTCAAATTCTCTGACTGGGGCTTGTCAAGGCCCATAGATCTATCTTTAGGATTCGCGTCAATTAGGGGCCAGTTCCCTAATTCTTAGATTACCAGACTATAAAGGGGTGATATCCGGTGTACTCGTAACTCAATTGTAGAATTTTTTTTTAAGTACTTGTGTCTATTTCTTCAAACATTTATAAAAGCAGCGCATATATTCTCAGTCCCAAAAATATATTGCAAAAGCATTTAAAAAGGGAGTAATGAAACTCACTATACAATATTTTGTAGTAAAAATATTCATACGATGGAACTGAACAATGCAGGGTTGGTCTCGGATTCACGAACCTATATCATTTGTATATTTATTAACACATATAATCGTAATCGAACAAATTCATACATTATATCTTTAAATTATATATTATATATATATATTTATCTGATTAGTATTATATTAAGAGCACTTAATTTATCATATATGAATATTTGTATAACATTAGTTAATAAGATTAATACATACTTGTATTTATTATAAATATATCCTTACACGTATAATATTTATTTGTCATAAAAATAATAATGATAATAACAATAATTTTTAAATAAACAGATAGTTTTAATATCATGATAATTTTAGTAATACTAATAATAATCTAAATGATAATACTACTACTAATAATAACAATGATAGTAATAATAATAATTTTAATAAGGTTGATAATTTTAACAATAATGATAAGATAAAATGATAAAAATAATATTTTTAACAATGATAGTAATTTTAATAATCATTATAGTTTTTATAGTAATTTTAATAACCGTATTAATAATAATACTAATAATGGTATTTAGACGATAATTTTAATACTAATATTAATAATAATGATACTTAATAATATTAATAATGATAATGATAATACTAATTTTAATAAAAGTGATGGATTTAAAATAATAATACTTTTAATAATAATGATAATAATAATAATACTGATAACCATAAAATGATACTAATAATACTTATCGATAATACTTAGTAATAACAATAATATTAATAATATCAATTATATTAGTGATAATAATAGTCATATAATTAATATTAGTAATGATAATAATCTACATCATAACAACAATAATTATTAATAATGATAATATTAATCAATAACAATAATAACGATATTAATAATAACAATAATAATAATAATACTAGTAATAATAATTATAGTTAGAAAACTACCTTTAAAAAGTGAGTTCCAAAAAAATTGACTCAGTCCGGGCTCGAACCCGAGACCTCATGTTCAAACAAACACCCCTTAACCACTCGACCATCCTTTGTTTTTCTGCCAATAATTATATTTATTTAACCCATAATATATTTCCGTCTTCTTCTTCCAACCAAACCGAATCAACCAAGAACCCAAAATGAAATCATAATCCACGATTTTAATTATTTGGTTGGTAATTATAATTGAAATAGGCACAACATGAATGTAAAGTGAGTTGTGATAAATTATTGAAGAAATTAAATTAAAGAAAAATTACGTAAAACAGATACACGACGGTTCTTTGAAACTCAACTATTGATTCCATTATTTAGATGTTTTTAGACAAGGATTACAACACGAAATTTGTTAAAAATGATTCATGGAAACTTTATGAATCATCAATTTCAACAGAAACGACCTCTAAAACTTCAATTTGTTCTTTGAACATGCGTTTGACTTTTTACCCGATAACTTTGACTTCAGAATTAGAAATCGATAGGATGAATTGGAGTTTGAAATTTTGCAGAAAGATTGAGTAATTGAATCCTAACAAAACTGCGTTATTAGATTTTGAAATTAAATTTGAATTCGAGATTTTCAAAAATTTAGAACACGAACAGAGTATGTTCAGTGTTCTTCATATATATATATATATATATATATATATATATATATATATATATATATATATATATATATATATATATATATATATATATATATATATATATATATATATATATATATATATATATATATATATATTTTAATTCAATTAAAACTGTAAAAGATGTATGTAATTGATAGTTGATATTTGAAAAGATGAATTGAATTTCGTCTACTGAATTGTTCAATGGTTATATAGCAAATTTGTGGGTCTCGTTTTGTGATTACAGGAAATCAGAAAATTAATAAAAAAATTAAGGTCGATGTGTATCTCTAACTGATTTTGTCTGATTATCTGCATAATTTGTGCGATGATTTCAATTAAGCAGACAAGTTAAATAGATTAGAAAGCGATCTTAAACTGATTTTATATTTTTCTTTGTTTAATTTATATTTATTACATATTAATACTAAATCTATATTTATTAATAAAGATACTAATAATAATATATTAATAATAATTATAATAATAATAGACATTAATAATGAAATAAAATTTTTTTGATAATAATATTATTAATGATAATAAATTTTTATAATAACTATTATTTTAATTATAATAATGATTTTTTTAGTGTTAATAAAAATAATAACATTGATAATACTAGTATTAATAATAATAATAACTAATACAAGTAAGTTATAATTTTTAATCATTCTTAAAATAATAACCATAATCTTTTAAATATAATTAGAACAATAACAATAATAATAATAATACTAATATTAATTCATATCAATATAAAAAAAATGAAAGTAATAATAATATCACTATAACAACTATATTTCCAACTTGTAATTACATATATTAATATTACAATTTATTTATCATGTAATATTTAATAATTATATAATATATATTCATTTTAATAATAGTTTAATTATTCTGTTCATTAATTTACATTTTTAATTCAAATTGATAAAATTGTATCTTATTATTAATTCAAAATATAATATATACACTTATATTTATATTTATAAATATATATATTTTTACACAATTATGTACACACAATTGTTCGTGAATTGTCGGGAACAGTCAAAGGGTAATTGAATGTATGAACACAGTTCAAAATTTTTGAGACTTCAACATTACAGACTTTGCTTATCGTGTCGGAAACATATAAAGATTAAGCTTAAATTTGGTCGGAAATTTTTGGGTCGTCACAGTACCTACCCGTTAAAGAAATTTCGTCCCGAAATTTGATTGGGATGGTCATGGCAGGCAATAAGTATGTTTTCATGTCTCATACGAGCTGAAAACTGGAGTTTTATCATCATTGAGTAATATGGATAAAACAATTCATTTATGTGAAAAGTACGAGTGAAGCTATCACAAAAGAGTGAAATGAGTAAATGTAGATTCATCATATCTTTTGACGTAGATAGGATTGATTTCCAGAGTTCAAGGGGTTTGGAGAAAATCTTCGTAATAAGATTTGATTCTTCGTTAATTATAGAGATTAGGTTCTCCTTTGGTTAAATGCAATAATCTGTTTCGATTGCTCTGTCGGATATTTCACTAATAATCCATTCCCTTCATTTCCTTATTTCTACAGCTCACTTCTTCTATTCTTTCTCCCTCAATTTATACTTTTGTTTTCTCTTCTCGACTTTAAGTAGCAAATAATGATCCAGAATTCGTAGATATGAATTTTGAAATGAACATAGTTAATATTCTAAGAAAGAAATTGAAGTAGCACGATCTTGATTTGTCAAATTACTAGAAGTCACGAAAAAGATAGAACTATCAAAAATATGTTCTTGATATGTTTAAGGATTAGGTAGAATGTAAGAGTCGTGTAACATGGCACCTAATGACGTTATGGTCTGTGAATCATCAAGTTTCATTAGAACTCAGCATGACTTACTGTAATATAATCACGTTGATCAAGTGTCATTATATTGTACTAACTCATGCTTCAGTTCCCAACACTACTTCAAAAACATTCATACTTTAAACTCGAAGGTTTCAAAATTTAGAAATTAAAATAGTTTCTTTTATGATATAACACAGATAGCGTGAAGAGATAAAAGATTTCAGATAAGAATAGTTAAGAAAATATCTTCAGAAATATTGAGGATATTTATAATGAAAGATACGATGGTATCTTAGAATTTCTAATATCGATAGATGATTAAGAAGATTTGTCCGTAAGGGTTTAGAGTAAGGAGCAAGATATTCGTTAATGACTTCAGCAGATACTGAATCATTTGGATTCTTTGGAGGCAGGTTTATTCTTTGTGATTTGTCTACAGCCTCCTTCATGGTTTGCTTAATCCGTTTTCTAGTTCCAACATTTCTGAGCTTTGCCAACATACTATTATTTATCATCAAACTTTCGACTGTTAAGTTCGTTTACAGTTTTTGCTGCTTCATTCAACTTTCTCAAAATTTGGAGTATCGGTTCGTAAACTGGGTGCTTTTCAGAATTTCACAATTGAAGTACGTAAGTCTAGGAGATAGATGTTATATATACATATATATACTGTTGTTGTAGAAACGCTGTGAGATTCGAAATACTGGTTGCTGATTCTCAGTAACTGGTATAGCAATTCTCGTTATAAGATGCGGACAACTATATAATAAGGTTTTAATGAATAATTATAATGGTTTTTCGAAAAGACTTAAGCCAATGAGTAATGAAGTTGCTGGTAAGTTTACTGCTAATGTGGTGGAATATAAACGGTTCTTCGGTAACGATGATGAAGGGGTAATCTTTATAATAAGGTTTATTCAAATGAAACATTGAAGTTGCTTTGCTGGAGTTGTGACAAAATTGGCTAATTTGAAAAAAGCATTGCAATGTTACTTTCGGTAATAACAATCGCAAAGGAGCTAGCACAGATACATTTTAAACATTTACTCAGGTTCCAAGTGTTTTCAGGTGCATAACTATATGTATCAATCTTTTTTCCGTAGTTGAAGTGCGGTTGATTCATCCTCTCGATTGAGGTGTTTTCAAGAATAATGAAAGGTTTGAACGCAGATTGTAATCGTCAAGATACAAATGAGGTTTAAGATGAAATCAAGTGGCAAACTTGAAGAATTGTTTAGTTTCATATGTTATAATCAATATTTTAATTCATTTTAATTGTCCAATGTTTGTAGTCCATAGTTGATAGTCCACAGTTAGCAGTTCAATAATTCATATATAGTTTAATATATTATATTCGAATTAATTAATACGTGTCGTGACCCATTGTATACATGTCTCAGACTCGATCACAACTCAAAGTATATATATAATTTAGAATCAACCTCGACCCTCTTTTTGCTAACTCAAGCATTACCGCGATATAGAGTGACTTAAGTTATTCCAAATAATATATATAGATGACGCCGATCTGATATGTCAAAACATTGTATATGTGCCCCGATTTATACGACGATATTAAAGTGCGTAAAATAAATAACAGAAATTAAATGACGATAAATAAAATTGTGAGAATTAAAATTGAGAGAATTAAAATTGCAATAAATAAATTGTAATAAGGAATTAACAGTTAGCTAGGAACAGTTAGCTAAAATTTTGTTAGCGTGGATTCTTAACAAAATTTCTCATAGTTAATTTGTTTGCTTCTAACAAATTTTATTTTTGTCCAATGTTTTCTTCATTATGCCACTTGTTAGATTCTGATAAGTCAAAATCCAAATATGAAATTGAATGAAAATGGTTATTCTGTAGTGAACGGATTCGTATGTCTGTGGATGTAAGTAGTATAGTAAACGACCGTTGAATCGAATTTGAATAATGTACAGTATATCATGTTAATATGAAATCTAAATATTCCTCGGGTATTACCTACCCGTTAAAATATTTTCACCATTAACAGGTTGTACAAAAAAAATTTTAATTACAATCTTTCTAAAAATATACCTACATATATATTTTCTTCAGATGTAATCATGGGTTTAATGAGTCAATAAGCTATTAATCTCATTTGATTTTTCATTAGAACTAGAATATATAATCTCTAAAACATTAGATATTACATAATCGCCATGTAAAACAAAGATAATTGATGTAGAACGATACGTAGAACGAAGATAACCGATGTAGAACAAGATGTAGAACGAAGATTATGCTTGAGGTATAGATTGTGATGTTGAGGCATGTGATGTTGAAACTTGGGTTGTTTGTGGTACTGGTGTTGATGTTGGTGGTACTGTTGGTGCCGGTGATGTTAGTGAAGCTGGTAAGTTTTGCACCATATTCTCTAAATTGATTACTCGAGAGCGAAGCTCGTTGACTTCTTTAATTATTCCAGGATAATTGTCGGTTTGAACGAGCGGGTGAATAAGATATAGAATTTGAGATAGTATATAATCGTGACGAGATACTCTGAAAATAAGAGAAAATGGTGTTTCGGACAGGTTCACCGGTAAGTGCTTCAGGTTCTTCGCCAAGAGGGAAATGTGGTGGATGGAAGGGATCGCCTTCTTCTTGTCTCCAATGATCAAGTAGGCTATGAACCCATCCCCAATTCATCCAGAATTGGTGATGACTTATTTGTTGATCCATTCCGGTTATACTGCTTTCGGAGCTCAAGTGTGTTTCCATATCGGAATAGCTGTCGGAATCCGAGGAACTTGAACTAGTGGCGAGTTCCATTTCATACGAGTGAATAAAGGATTTTTCAATATGAAATAATTTTCGAATATTAGATGATATTCTAACTACATAGAATACTTATATATAGCATAAAGATTTTGAAGATTACGGAGAAAATTTCGAAAGCTGTCAGGCAAAGGTAACAGTAACAGATACGCTAAGATACGATTTTATCTATACACTATTTATGTAATAGAGGCAGTAAGATGTGTCTAGACTTTAAGGATGATATACACTATTTATGTAATAGAGGCAGTAAGATGTGTCTAGACTTTAAGGATGATAAGCAAGTAATTTTCGACACGAAATGATAAGCAAAACTTTTGACATGAAGACACGGTCGAAGTCCAGACCCACTAATGCATCTAAACAACTATCAGGTAGACACACTAATGCAAGACCTGGTTTGCTAAGACCACCGCTCTGATACCACATGAGATGACCAGTCCTAATCCATAAGGATGAATACAATAACATATGATTACATTGCGAGGTATTTGACCTCTATATGATACATTTTACAAACATTGCATTCGTTTTGAAAAGACAAACTTTCATTTCATCGTAAGTTGACAGACATGCATACCATTTCATAATATCCAAACTATAAATGACTTAATCTGTCATTTATTTAATAATAATCCTTATTGAACTCAATGACTTGAATGCAACGTCTTTTGAAATATGCCATGAATGACTCCAAGTAATATCTTTAAAATGAGCAAATGCACAGCGAAAGATTTCTTTAATACCTGAGAATAAACATGCTTTCAAGTGTCAAACAAAAGGTTGGTGAGTTCATTAGTTTATCATAATCAATCATTTCCAATAATATAATAGACCACAAGATACTCATATTTCAAAATAATCTGTGCATGTCTGCTCACTGCTGTAAAAATCATTCATACGAAATTACACCTGGTAATCGACATTAACAAAATGCATCTAGAATATCCCCCGCATACCGCATCGCGAATATGCTCACAGCATACAAACAGGCTACTTTTTTAAAAATAACGGTTGTGTACACCTCACAAACAGGTCATTCCTTTTAAAGCTAGCGATTGTATACTAAAATCGAAGTACTAAAGCAGTTCAAATTCTCTGACTGGGGCTTGTCAAGGCCCATAGATCTATCTTTAGGATTCGCGTCAATTAGGGGTCAGTTCCCTAATTCTTAGATTACCAGACTATAAAGGGGTGATATCCGGTGTACTCGTAACTCAATTGTAGAATTTTTTTTTTTAAGTACTTGTGTCTATTTCTTCAAACATTTATAAAAGCAGCGCATATATTCTCAGTCCCAAAAATATATTGCAAAAGCATTTAAAAAGGGAGTAATGAAACTCACTATACAATATTTTGTAGTAAAAATATTCATACGATGAAACTGAACAATGCAGGGTTGGCCTCGAATTCACGAACCTATATCATTTGTATATTTATTAACACATATAATCGTAATCGAACAAATTCATACATTATATCTTTAAATTATATATTATATATATATTTATCTGATTAGTATTATATTAAGAGCACTTAATTTATCATATATGAATATTTGTATAACATTAGTTAATAAGATTAATACATACTTGTATTTATTATAAATATATCCTTACACGTATAATATTTATTTGTCATAAAAATAATAATGATAATAACAATAATTTTTAAATAAACAGATAGTTTTAATATCATGATAATTTTAGTAATACTAATAATAATCTAAATGATAATACTACTACTAATAATAACAATGATAGTAATAATAATAATTTTAATAAGGTTGATAATTTTAACAATAATGATAAGATAAAATGATAAAAATAATATTTTTAACAATGATAGTAATTTTAATAATCATTATAGTTTTTATAGTAATTTTAATAACCGTATTAATAATAATACTAATAATGGTATTTAGACGATAATTTTAATACTAATATTAATAATAATGATACTTAATAATATTAATAATGATAATGATAATACTAATTTTAATAAAAGTGATGGATTTAAAATAATAATACTTTTAATAATAATGATAATAATAATAATAATACTGATAACCATAAAATGATACTAATAATACTTATCGATAATACTTAGTAATAAAAATAATATTAATAATATCAATTATATTAGTGATAATAATAGTCATATAATTAATATTAGTAATGATAATAATCTACATCATAACAACAATAATTATTAATAATGATAATATTAATTAATAACAATAACAACGATAATAATAATAATAATAATAATAATAATAATACTAGTAATAATATTTATAGTTAGAAAACTACCTTTAAAAAGTGAGTTCCAAAAAAATTGACTCAGTCCGGGCTCGAACCCGAGACCTCACGTTCAAAACAACACCCCTTAACCACTCGACCATCCTTTGTTTTTCTGCTGATAATTATATTTATTTAACCCATGATCTATTTCCATCTTTTTCTTCCAACCAAACCGAATCAACCAAGAACCCAAAATGAAATCATAATCCATGATTTTAATTATTTGGTTGGTAATTATAATTGAAACAGGCGCAACATGAATGCAAAGTGAGTTATGATAAATTATTGAAGAAATTAAATTAAAGAAAAATTACGCAGAACAGATACACGATGGTTCTTTGAAACTCAACTATTGATTCCATTATTTAGACATTTTTAGACAAGGATTACAACATGAAATGTGTTAAAAATGATTCATAGAAACTTTATGAATCATCAATTTCAACAGAAACGACCTCTAAAACTTCAATTTGATCTTTGAACATGCGTTTGACTTTTTACCCGATAACTTTGACTTCAAAATTAGAAATCAATGGGATGAATTGGAGTTTGAAATTTTGCAGAAAGATTGAGTAATTGAATCCTAACAAAACTGCGTTATTAGATTTTGAAATTAAATTTGAATTTGAGTTTTTCAAAAATTTAGAACACGAACAGAGTATGTTCAGTGTTCTTCATATATATATATATATATATATATATATATATATATATATATATATATATATATATATATATATATATATATATATATGTAATTGATAGTTGATATTTGAAAAGATGAATTGAATTTCGTCTACTGAATTGTTCAATGGTTATATAGCAAATTTGTGGGTCTCGTTTTGTGATTACAGGAAATCAGAAAATAAATAAAAAATTAAGGTCGATGTGTATCTCTAAAAAATCAAAATTGTGGATAGAATATAATCTTGTCGAGTTACCCTGGAAATGAGACTGAAAATGGTGTCTCGAACAGGTTTGCCGGTAAACGCTTCAGGTTCATTGTCAAGAGGTGAATTCGGTTGGTGGAAGGGATTGCCTTCTGCGCGTCTCCATTGTTTAAGTCGACTACGAACTCATCAAATGAATTGGGGATGACTGATTGATTGATTCATTCCGGTGACACCACTTTCGGAATTTTGGTGAATATCGACGTTGGAATAGCTGTCGGAATAACTATCGGAATAGCTATCGAAATCTGTGGGACTCGAACTGGTTGTGGGATTCATCTCGTACGATCAGATGAAGGATTTTCGATAAGAAATAGATTATAGGATGTAGATTAGTACCCTGCAATACATAATTTACATATGCATATATAATACTAAAATCCCATAAGTTACGGAGAAATCTACGGAAGTTGTCAGGCAAAGTTACAGTAACAGATACGCTATGATATGAAGTAGCAGATACGCTAAGATATGAATTTTGTCTATACACTATTCATGCAATCATTGCAGTAAGATGTGTCTAGACTAGAAATGATAAGCAAGTGATTCTCTAAGAATGATAAGCAGGTAATTTCTGACACAAAATGATAAGCAAAACTTTTGACATGCAGACACGGTCGAAGTCCAGACTCATTAATGCATCCTAACGACTATCAGTTAGACATACTAATGCAAGACCTGGTTCACTAAGACCACCGCTCTGATACCAACTGTAAAGACCCGTCCTAATCCATCCGGACGAAGTCCATATCGATTATAAATGATTCACAACAGTTGATTACATCGCGAGGTACTTGACCTCTATATGATACATTTTACAAACATTGCATTCGTTTTTGAAAAGACAATCTTTCATTTCATTAAAAGTTGACAACATGCATACCATTTCGTAATATATCTTACTATAATTGACTTAATAATAATCTTGATTAACTCAACGACTCGAATGTAACGTCTTTTGAAATATGTTATAAATGACTCCAAGTAATATCTCTAAGATGAGCAAATGCACAGCGGAAGATTTCTTTCGTACCTGAGAATAAACATGCTTTAAAGTGTCAACCAAAAGGTTGGTGAGTTCATTAGTTTAACATAAATAATCATTTCATAATTTTAATAGACCATAAGATTTCATATTTCCATTTCTCATAAACATACGTCCCATGCATAGAGACAAAAATATCATTCATATGGATTGAACACCTGGTAACCGACATTAACAATATGCATATAGAATATCCCCATCATTCCGGGATCCTCCTTCGGACATGATATAAATTTAGAAGTACTAAAGCATCCGGTACTTTGGATGGGGCTTGTTGGGCCCGATAGATCTATCTTTAGGATTCGCGTCAATTAGGGTGTCTGTTCCCTAATTCTTAGATTACCAGACTTAATAAAAAGGGGCATATTCGGTTTCGATCATTCAACCATATAATGTAGTTTCGATTACTTGTGTCTATTTCATAAAACATATATAAAAGCGCATGCATTCTCAGTCCCAAAAATATATATTGCAAAAGCATTAAAAAGGGAAGTAATGAAACTCATGCATATAAATATTGTAAAACAGTTAATAAAGCATTTGCATGTATTCTCAGCCCAAAAATGTAATGAGTAAAAAGGGAGCAAATGAAACTCACCTATTGTATTTTGTAGTAAAAATACATACGACGACATTTAACAAAAGTAGGGTTGGCCTTTGATTCACGATCCTATATCATTCATATATGTATTAAAATATATAATCGTAATTACACAAACTTATATATACTTGTTATATTATGTTATATAGATAAATTTAATATATTAAGTTTATATATATTTTATATAACTAATATTCATTTTAACATATTTATAATACTATTTTATATTAAGGTTTATATATGATAAAAATATATATTTATATATTAATTGATATATTTATATATAACTTAGTTAAAAATATAATGATATTTAATATTAATATTATTGTAATGCATGAAAATATCTATGTGTAATATTGCTAAAATGATAAGAAGGATAATAGTAATGATAGTAATAATATTAATAATGATAATGTTGATTTTAAGAATGTTAAATACAATAAATTTACTAGTTTTGATAAAAATGATAGTCTTACAAAAATAATAGCTTTGATAATTTTTAATTACAATGATATTTTATTTTAATAATCAAATGATAATAATAATAACCTTGTTAATGGTAATAAGTTTCATAATAAACTTCGTGTTGAATTTCTAAACTTATAGTTGCAGTTTCTATAACTTAGATTCACAATCATATACATTATTGTACAGATATTCATGTAATTTATAACCAGCTTCCGAATTTTACTATAACAACTTTTATCACTAACTTCATAGTTGTTATTAATATGTTTGTAATCACAATAATAATCGTATTAATATTAATAATATTAATAATTAATAATAATAAGTAATAATAATAATAATAAGTGGATAAATGAAGACTACCTCAAAAAGAATTTGTTCCAAAAAAATAATTACTGAGCCCATGCCCTAGGTTCGAACCCGCGACCTCTAGCTAAACAATAACACCCTTAACCACTTTGCCATTTACGTTTTTCTGAATTAATTCGTAACCCAATAAATATAACCCGTTTTCTGCTTACAATCTGAATAGCCCAATCACTCTGGGCCCAACAGCAAGCATAAGCCCAATAAGCTTCTCTTAATAATAAAAAGATATTGTAATGGCCTGGGTTCGAACCCAGAACCTCTCGTTTATATGCCAACACCCCAAACCATTACTCTAATTATGACTTTCTGTTTTTAAACCCGAATTGTAAATTATAAATCTTATTTAGTCTGATCTTCTTCATCCCAAACTAATCAATTTTCCTTATCAGCTAATATCTTGTCATTATCATAATAATATCATCTTCAACATCCTAATCATCATCATACTTATTTTATCATCTTTCGATTATCATAATCATCTTCATGATTCTTCATCATCATCACTCATTATCAACTTCTTAAACTAATTATCCTTTTTATCATATGGTAACACAATCGTCATCACTCATACCCTTAAACCTAATCATCATATTCGAATCATCATCACATCTATCCATCATCATCATCTATATCGTACACTATCATCATCTTTATAATCATAATACGTTCATCATCATAAACTTGGCCATCTTTTCGATCCAACAGAAAAAAAAAATGGATTACGGCCTACTATAGCATAATCAAAGCAGCCCATCATAGATTAACTAATAAGCCCAATCCAATTTACATGAATACTGCAGTTTATATATTCTTCCAACTATATTATATATTCAAGATTTTCGTCCAGCTCATACTCCACATTACCGGCCACTAAAGTGTAACTTGTCTATTCACGAAAATAAAGTAGCTAACAGCAAAAAGTAATCGAAATTCTTGATCACTAATTGATACAAGTGGGGTTATTACTTTGTATATAACTCCACTTACAACTAATCCACCAATACTTATCCACTATAAAAGTATTCTTTCTATCTAAATCATCTTATTGTTTTATTGTTTGAAGAAACAGGAAACAGAAATCATCTTGATGGCAGCGAGTAGCAAGTATTGCAGCAGGTTTTTGGGTTTTTCAATGACGGTTTTACACAGAAGTTATAAGGAAGAAAAGGAGAAGAGGAGGTGAAAGAGAGATGAGAGAGAAGAGAGGTAGATGGTAAGGGTGGTGATTAAATGGGTGTTTGCATCGGTTTGTAACAGAATCATAAACAAGTAAACGATGATTATGGCATTTGGGTTGGTGTTTATAAGGTGATTGTGGTCCAACAAAGATGGCGGTTGGAGGTGATTAGATGGGTTTGGTTTCTTTCGATTGAAACCGTTACACAGAAGTGATTGTTGAGAGATTGAGGGTGGCGGTGGTTTGGGTGTTCGTTTAGAAACAGAAAACATACAATAGTCATGATCAAAAGTCGTTTGCAGTGGGTTTCTTGTTCTAACAGAAACAGTAACATAGTAATAACAACGACGAATCAATAACAGCTTATTTAATAGTAGTAGTTTATGGTTTGATGGAGGTGATTTAGTTCGTAAAAGGTGATGGTTTAATGTGATATTCGAGCTGCAGTTCATTCGAAACAGAAGAAGACTAGCTGCAGTAGCAGCATAATCGAATTGCAATTTAGAGATGAGGTTCGTGGTTCTTGATTTGTTAAACAGAAACATGAAGAAGAGAAAAGAAGAAATTAAAGAAAAGTGGTACCGGGGGTGTTCTTGATGGAATGGTGGTGACGGGTATTTGATCTTCTCAACCGAAAACAGAAAAGAAATATTACCTATGATTTTATGATGATGATTTAGTGTGGTGTCCTTCATCTAGAATACAGCTCACGACAACAAAAGGGTGTTTGGTTTATAGCAAGAAGAGGTTCAATCCTTTTGGTTAATCGTACGTACCAAAGATTAAATAAATAAAAGAAATAAAAAGTGATAACAATTGTTAACTGAATTTGTAATTATCCTAGTGTTTGGAATCTGAATCGTACGAATTTATCAATCTCTAACAGTTAGACAAAGACTTGAAACAACTTCAGATTTACTAAATTTATATATATACGTTCCTTTTAAATATTTGATTTAAATAATTAAATAAGTTAATATTAATAATAATATTAATGTTAATAATAATAATTTTGTAAATAATAACACTAATAATTAATAATAACATTAACAATAATAACAATAATCATTATGCACATATATACATATATATATGATTATATAAATGTAATAATAATAGTAATGTAATGTATATATAAAAAAAAGAACATGTGTGAAAATATATACCACTCATAGTTTTTGGTTTTCATGTACCAAAGATTTTATCCTTATATAATACGGACTTACGTTTATCTTTAGATCCTCACAATTTTGTATTAACTTGTTTAATCAAAATGTCAAACGAGTATTATAACCATTAAATATTATTATATATATACATATATATATTTATATATATATATATATATATATATTTATATATATGTATCTATTTATTACAATTAATAGTTTCGTGAATCGTCAGGCATGGTCAAAGGGTAATTGATTACATGAATATAGATTTCAAAACTTTCGAGACTCAACATTACAGATTTTTCTTATCGTGTCGGAAACATATAAAGATTAAAGTTTAAATTTGGTTGGAAATTCCCGGGTCATCACAGTACCTACCCGTTAAAGAAATTTCGTCCCGAAATTTGAGTGAGGTGGTCATGGCTAACAATAACAATGTTTTCATGACGAATATAAGTTGATAAATAGAGTTTTATCATCATTGAATAATTTGGATAAAACTATTCGGTTATTCAAAACGTACGAATGAAGCTATCACAAAAGATTGAAATAGTAAAAGTAAAGATTCTTCTTAACTTTTGGCAGAGTCAGGGTTGAATTTAGAAAAATAAGGTGCATCCTAACCTTTGACGTGGTCACGTTTGAATTCCGGAATTCAAGAGATTTAAAGGAAATCTTCGAAATCTAAAAGATTTGATTCTTCTGCGAATCAGGAAATTAAGATCTCTAAAATTAAATACGGTGATCCACCTCGATTACTCTGTCTGATATTTCCCTTATAAATTAAGCTCTTCCGTTCCCTTATTCTCACCATTTCTATACAATTCACAAATTCAAAAGATTATGAAAATGCTTAATCCAATTCTGATCCTTGTCCCTATCCTCACTGTCGCAACAATCATTCTCCTTTTTCAATTACCATCAGAGGAATCTATTTTCTTCTACTTCGCCCTCGGGGTTATAACGTTTTTAATTCTCCCGTGTCTTTATGTTGCGATAAACATTGATATACACGGTTTGTAATTTCTGTGTTTGTGATCGGCTTTATATTTTCCTTTATTTTTCGGAGCTCCATGTTCTTGTTTTCTCAACCCGACTCCAAGTCAAGCGAACAATGATCCAGAATTCGTAGATATAGAGTTTCAAATGATTATAATGTTCTAAGCATGGTGGAACGTGATAGCACGATTTGATTTTCAAATTTATCAAAATTACAGAAGATAGAACTATCAAGAATATATTCTTCTTGATATGTTCGGAGGTTATATAGAATGAAAGAGTTATGTAACATGACACATGATGACGTATGGTCTGTGAATCATCACGTTTTATTAGAAACTCAGCATGACTTACTGTAATATAATCACATTGATCAAGTGTCATTATATTATACTAACTCATGCTTCAGTTCCCAACATTACTTCCATAACATTCATATTTTAAGCTCGAAAGTTTATAGAATATAGAAACTAACAGTTTCTATATGATGTAACACTGATAGCACGAAGAGATTATTGATTTCAGATAAGAATAGTTATGAAAATATCTTCAGAAATATGGAGGATATTTCTAATGAAAGATACGATAATATCTTTGAATATCTAAGATCAGAGGATGATGGAAACTATTGTCCGCAAGGGTTTAGAGTAAGGAGCAAGATATTCGCTAAAGATTTTAGTAGGCATTGAATCCTTTGGATTCTTTGAAGTCAAACTTATTCTTTGTGATTTGTCCACGGCTTCCATCATATTTCGCATAATCTGCTTTTCGGTACTAAATTTTCTATTGAGTGTTTCCAATATAATGATACACAGAAAGCACGAAGAGGTATATAATTTCGAACGAGAATATTTATGAAAATATCCTCAGAAATATCGAAGATATTGATGATGATATTTTAGAATTTATAAGTTCGATGGTTGATGGAGAAAGATTTTCCGTAAGATTTTAGCATGACTTCGGAGCAAGATATTCTCTAAAGATTTCAACGGATCCAGAATTATCTGGATTCTTTGAATATAGGGTATGGTCCTTGTATTTGTCCTTGGTCTCTCCTTCATGGTTAACTTTATCCGTTTTCCAGTTCCAACGTTTCTGAGCTTTTCCAACATATTATTCTTTATCATCAAACTTCCGACGACTAAGGTCGTTTACGGTTGCCTACAGTTTCTGCTGCTTCATTCAGCCTTTTCAACATTCAGAGTATCGATTCGTAAACTGGGTGCCTTTTCAGAATTGAAGATCGTAATTCTAGGAGATAATTGTTATATATACACATATAACTATTGATGTAGAAATGCTACGAGATTCGAAATACTGATTGCTGATTCTCGGTATTTGGTACGGCAATTCTCGTTATCAGATGCAGATGTGTAGATGATAGGATTTCAATGAATATAATAACTTTTCATAAGATCAAAGATCAATGATGTTGTTGATAAATTTACTGCTAATGTAGTGAGATATAAACGGTTTTTCGGTATTGATGAAGAAAGGCAACTTTTATATCAGGGTTATAATAAGTTAATCCGAGTGAAAAGTCGAAGTTGACTTGTTGGAGCTGTGACAAAATTTACTACCTTGAAAAGGGATTGTAAAGTTATTTTGGGTAATAATAATGCTAAAGGATCTAACACAGATACATGTTAAATGTTTACTCAGGTTTCGAGTGTTTCTAGGTGCATAGCTATATGCATCACTCTTCCCTTCCATAAATGATGTGCGGGTGGTTCATCCTCTTGATTGAGATATTTTCAAGAATCATGAAAGGTTTGAACGCAGGTTGTAATCGTCAAGATACAAATGAGGTTTAAGATGACATTAAGTGGCAACTTGAAGAATTGTTTAGTTTCATATGTTATAATCAATATTTTAATTTATTTTAATTGTCCAATGTTGGTAGTCCACAGTTAGCAATTCAATAATTCATATATAGTTTAATTTTTAATATTAGGATTAATTAATACGTATCGTGACCCGTGTACATGTCTCAGACTCGATCACAACTCAAAGTATATATATTATTTGAGAATCAACCTCAACCCTGTATAGAGAACTCGATCATTACTGCATATAGAGTGTGTATGGTAATTCCAAATAATATATATAGATGTGTCGATATGATATGTCAAAACCTTGTATACGTGTCCCGATATTTAAAGTGCGTAAACATAAATAACAGAAAATTAAATGACGATAAATAAAATTTAGAGAATGTAAATTGCGATAATTAAATTGCGATAAATAAAATGTAATCAGTTAGCTAGGAATAATTAGCTAGGAACAATTAGCGTGGATTTTTAACAAAATTACTCATAGTTAATTTGTTTGTTTCTAACAAATTTTATTTTGTCAAATTTTTTCTTCATTATGCCACTTGTTGGATTCTGATAAATCAAAATCCAAATATGAAATTGGATGAATATGGTTATTCTGTGGTGAACGGATTTTTATATCGGTGGATGTAAGTAAGATTGTATATGACTGTTGAATCTGCTTCGAAGAATGTACATTGTAACTTATTAATGTGAAATCTGAATATTCCTCGGGTATTACCTACCCGTTAAAATATTTTCACAATTAACACTTTGTACGAAAGAATTTTTAATTACAATCTTTATGAAAAACATATATACATATATATTTTCTTCAGATGTAATCATGGATTCATTGAGTTAATATGATATTAAACTCATTTAGTTTTCGGTTGGAACTAGAATAAAAAATCTCTAAAACTTTAGAGATTACATATTCGCCATGTCGAACGAAGATAAATGAGATAGAACGATACGTAGAACGAAGATCATACTCAAAGTACAGATGATGATATTGAAGCATGGACTGTTGATGGTACTGGTACTGTTATTGATGGTACTGTGGGTGCTGGTGATATTGCTGAAGCTGGTACATTTTGCACCATATTCTCCAAATTGATTTTTCGTTCACGAAGTTCGTTGACTTATTACTCCAGGATGATTGTCGGTCGGAATGAGCGGATGAATAAGGTTCAGAATTGTGGATAGAATATAATCTTGTTGATTTACCCTGGAAATGAGACTGAAAATGGTGTCTCGAACAGGTTTGGCGGTAAACGCTTCAGGTTCATTGTCAAGAGGTGAATTCGGTTGGTGGAAGGGATTGCCTTCTGCGCGTCTCCATTGTTTAAGTCGACTACGAACTCATCAAATGAATTGGGGATGACTGATTGATTGATTCATTTCGGTGACACCGCTTTCGGAATTTTGGTGAATATCCATGTCGGAATAGCTGTCGGAATAACTATCGGAATAGCTATCAAAATCTGTGGGACTCGAACTGGTTGTGGGATTCATCTTGTACGATCAGATGAAGGATTTTCGATAAGAAATAGATTATAGGATGTAGATTAGTACCCTGCAATACATAATTTACATATGCATATATAATACTAAAATCCCATAAGTTACGGAGGAATCTACGGAAGTTGTCAGGTAAAGTTACAGTAACAGATACGCTATGATATGAAGTAGCAGATACGCTAAGATATGAATTTTGTCTATACACTATTCATGCAATCATTGCAGTAAGATGTGTCTAGACTAGGAATGATAAGCAAGTGATTCTCTAAGAATGATAAGCAGGTAATTTTTGACACAAAATGATAAGCAAAACTTTTGACATGCAGACACGGTCGAAGTCCATACTCACTAATGCATCCTAACGACTATCAGTTAGACATACTAATGCAAGACCTGGTTCACTAAGACCACCGCTCTGATACCAACTGTAAAGACCCGTCCTAATCCATCCGAACGAAGTCCATATCGATTATAAACAATTCACAACAGTTGATTACATCGCGAGGTACTTGACCTCTATATGATACATTTTACAAACATTGCATTCGTTTTTGAAAAGACAATCTTTCATTTCATAGAAAGTTGACAACATGCATACCATTTCTTAATATATCTTACTATAATTGACTTAATAGTAATCTTGATGAACTCAACGACTCGAATGCAACGTCTTTTGAAATATGTTATAAATGACTCCAAGTAATATCTCTAAGATGAGCAAATGCACAGCTGAAGATTTCTTTCGTACCTGAGAATAAACATGCTTTAAAGTGTCAACCAAAAGGTTGGTGAGTTCATTAGTTTAACATAAATAATCATTTCATAATTTTAATAGACCACAAGATTTCATATTTCCATTTCTCATAAACATACGTCCCATGCATAGAGACAAAAATATCATTCATATGGATTGAACACCTGGTAACTGACATTAACAATATGCATATAGAATATCCCCATCATTCTGGGATCCTCCTTCGGACATGATATAAATTTCGAAGTACTAAAGCATCCGGTACTTTGGATGGGGCTTGTTGGGCCCGATAGATCTATCTTTAGGATTCACGTCAATTAGGATGTCTGTTCCCTAATTCTTAGATTACCAGACTTAATAAAAAGGGGCATATTCGGTTTCGATCATTCAACCATATAATGTAGTTTTGATTACTTGTGTCTATTTCGTAAAACATTTATAAAAGCGTATGCATTCTCAGTCCCAAAAATATATATTGCAAAAGCATTAAAAAGGGGAGTAATGAAACTCACGCATATAAATATTGTAAAACAGTTAATAAAGCATTTGCATGTATTCTCAGCCCAAAAATGTAACGAGTAAAAAGGGAGCAAATGAAACTCACCTATTGTATTTTGTAGTAAAAATACATACGATGACATTTAACAAAAGTAGGGTTGGCCTTTGATTCACGAACCTATATCATTCATATATGTATTAAAATATATAATCATAATTACACAAACTTATATATACTTGTTATATTATGTTATATTGATAAATTTAATATATTAAGTTTATATATATTTTATATAACTAATATTCATTTTAACATATTTATAATACTATTTTATATTAAGGTTTATATATGATAAAAATATATATTTATATATTAATTGATATATTTATATATAACTTAGTTAAAAATATAATGATATTTAATATTAATATTATTGTAATGCATGAAAATATCTATGTGTAATATTGCTAAAATGATAAGAAGGATAATAGTAATGATAGTAATAATATTAATAATAATAATGTTGATTTTAAGAATGTTAAATACAATAACTTTACTAATTTTGATAAAAATGATAGTCTTACAAAAATAATAGCTTTGATAATTTTTAATTACAATGATATTTTATTTTAATAATCAAATGATAATAATAATAACCTTGTTAATGGTAATAAGTTTCATAATAAACTTCGTGTTGAATTTCTAAACTTATAATTGCAGTTTCTATAACTTAGATTCACAATCATATACATTATTGTACAGATATTCATGTAATTTATAACCAGCTTCCGAATTTTACTATAACAACTTTTATCACTAACTTCATAGTTGTTATTAATATGTTTGTAATCACAATAATAATCGTATTAATATTAATAATATTAATAATTAATAATAATAAGTAATAATAATAATAATAAGTAGATAAATGAAGACTACCTCAAAAAGAATTTGTTCCAAAAAAATAATCACTGAGCCCATGCCCTAGGTTCGAACCCGCGACCTCTCGCTAAACAATAACACCCTTAACCACTTTGCCATTTATGTTTTTCTGAATTAATTCGTAACCCAATAAATATAACCCGTTTTCTGCTTACAATCTGAATAGCCCAATCACTCTTGGCCCAACAGCAAGCATAAGCCCAATAAGCTTCTCTTAATAATAAAAAGATATTGTAATGGCCTGGGTTCGAACCCAGAACCTCTCGTTTATATGCCAACACCCCAAACCATTACTCTAATTATGACTTTCTGTTTTTAAACCCGAATTGTAAATTATAAATCTTATTTAGTCTGATCTTCTTCATCCCAAACTAATCGATTTTCCTTATCAGCTAATATCTTGTCATTATCATAATAATATCATCTTCAACATCCTAATCATCATCATACTTACTTTATCATCTTTCGATTATCATAATCATCTTCATGATTCTTCATCATCATCACTCATTATCAACTTCTTAAACTAATTATCCTTTTTATCATATGGTAACACAATCGTCATCACTTATACCCTTAAACGTAATCATCATATTCGAATCATCATCACAACTATCCATCATCATCATCTATATCGTACACTATCATCATCTTTATTATCATAATACGTTCATCATCATAAACTTGGCCATCATTTCGATCCAACAGAAAAAAAAAATGGATTACGGCCTACTATAGCATTATCAAAGCAGCCCATCATAGATTAACTAATAAGCCCAATCCAATTTACATGAATACTGCAGTTTATATATTCTTCCAACTATATTATATATTCAAGATTTTTGTCCAGCTCATACTCCACATTACCGGCCACTAAAGTGTAACTTGTCTAGTCACGAAAATAAAGTAGCTAACAGCAAAAAGTAATTGAAATTCTTGATCACTAATTGATACAAGTGGGGTTATTACTTTGTATATAACTCCACTTACAACTAATCCACTAATACTTATCCACTATAAAAGTATTCTTTCTATCTAAATCATCTTATTGTTTTATGGTTTGAAGAAACAGGAAACAGAAATCATCTTGATGGCAGCGAGTAGCAAGTATTGCAGCAGGTTTTTGGGTTTTTCAATGATAGTTTTACACAGAAGTTATAAGGAAGAAAAGGAGAAGAGGAGGTGAAAGAGAGATGAGAGAGAAGAGAGGTAGATGGTAAGGGTGGTGATTAAATGGGTGTTTGCATCGGTTTGTAACAGAATCATAAACAAGTAAACGATGATTATGGCGTTTGGGTTGGTGTTTATAAGGTGATTGTGGTCCAACAAAGATGGCGGTTGGAGGTGATTAGATGGATTTGGTTTCTTTCGATTAAAACAGTTACACAGAAGTGATTGTTGGGAGATTGAGGGTGGCGGTGGTTTGGGTGTTCGTTTAGAAACAGGAAACATACAATAGTCATGATCAAAAGTCGTTTGCAGTGGGTTTCTTGTTCTAACAGAAACAGTAACATAGTAATAACAACGACGAATCAATAACAGCTTATTTAATAGTAGTAGTTTATGGTTTGATGGAGGTGATTTAGTTCGTAAAAGGTGATGGTTTAATGTGATATTCGAGCTGCAGTTCATTCGAAACAGAAGAAGACTAGCTGCAGTAGCAGCATAATCGAATTGCAATTTAGAGATGGGGTTCGTGGTTCTTGATTTGTTAAACAGAAACATGAATAAGAGAAAAGAAGAAATTAAAGAAAAGTGGTACCGGAGGTGTTCTTGATGGAATGGTGGTGACGGGTATTTGATATTCTCAACCGAAAACAGAAAAGAAATATTACCTATGATTTTATGATGATGATTTAGTGTGGTGTCCTTCATCTAGAATACAGCTCACGACAACAAAAGGGTGTTTGGTTTATAGCAAGAAGAGGTTCAATCCTTTTGGTTAATCGTACGTACCAAAGATTAAATAAATAAAAGAAATAAAAAGTGATAACAATTGTTAACTGAATTTGTAATTATCCTAGTGTTTGGAATCTGAATCGTACGAATTTATCAATCTCTAACAGTTAGACAAAGACTTGAAACAACTTCAGATTTACTAAATCTATATATATACGTTCCTTTTACATATTTGATTTAAATAATTAAATAAGTTAATATTAATAATAATATTAATGTTAATAATAATAATTTTGTAAATAATAACACTAATAATTAATAATAACATTAACAATAATAACAATAATCATTATGCACATATATACATATATATATGATTATATAAATGTAATAATAATAGTAATGTAATGTATATATATAAAAAAAAGAACATGTGTGAAACGATATACCACTCATAGTTTTTGGTTTTCATGTACCAAAGATTTTATCCTTATATAATACGGACTTACGTTTATCTTTAGATCCTCGCAAGTTTGTATTAACTTGTTTAATCAAAATGTCAAACGAGTATTATAACCATTAAATATTATTATATATATACACATATATATATATATATATATATATATATATATATATATATATATATATATATATATATATATATATATATATATATATATGTATTTATTACAATTAATAGTTTCGTGAATCGTCAGGCATGGTCAAAGGGTAATTGATTACATGAATATAGATTTCAAAACTTTCGAGACTCAACATTACAGATTTTGCTTATCGTGTCGGAAACATATAAAGATTAAAGTTTAAATTTGGTTGGAAATTCCCGGGTCATCACAAATAATAATAATAATAATACTAATAATAATTCATATCAATATAAAAAAATGAAAGTAATAATAATATTACTATAACAACTATATTTCCAACTTGTAATTACATATATTAATATTACAATTTATTTATCATGTAATATTTAATAATTATATAATATATATTCATTTTAATAATAGCTTAATTATTCTGTTCATTAGTTTACATTTTTAATTCAAATTGATTAAATTGTATCTTATTAATTCAAAATATAATATATACACTTATATTTATATTTATAAATATATATATTTTTACACAATTATGTACACACATTTGTTCGTGAATCGTCGGGAACAGTCAAAGGGTAATTGAATGTATGAACACAGTTCAAAATTTTTGAGACTTCAACATTACAGACTTTGCTTATCGTGTCAGAAACATATAAAGATTAAGTTTAAATTTGGTCGGAAATTTCCGGGTCGTCACAGGTGTAATCGAAAAATGTGTTATTTATTTAATAATTTGAGCAAGAAACTTTGCATATGCCACATTTCGACTTGATAATAGACGAATATGAGACCATCTACTAGATGCGTCTATCAGAATATGAAATGTCTATTTGGTCCACAAGTGTGATGACCCAAAAATTTCTGACCAAATTTAAACTTAATCTTTGTATGATTAACATTTCTGACACAATAAGCAAAGTCTGTAAAACTGAATCTCAAAATTTTTGAACTACTTTTATATATTTAAATACCCTTCGGTTGTTTTCGACGATTCGCGAACAATTTTATGTAAATAGATACATATATACTATAATTTGAAAAGGTAACAATGTATTAATTATTTGATACCGTACATTAAACTTAGTGGTTTAAATATTTATTTGAATATATATGATAAGTTGAAATATTTATTATTAAAATTTATTTATAAATAACTTCCAATGTGTATTTAAAAACTGATTTATGTATATTAAAAAGATATATACATATATATAATTTCAAGTTATTTAGTAAACGATAGTAACATTTTCAAATTGCTACAGTACCCAAAATGCTACAGTGTTTTTGAAAATCACTATTTGTTACAGTGAATTGCTACAATGAAAATTGACTTTGCTTGCTACAGTGGTATAGTTTATGGATGATTTAAGACTATATTTTGACAAAGGTATGAGTCACGAAATGTAAAATGCAAGTTTTCTAAGCGTACGAAAATGCGTTCGAGAAACCGGAACCGGGACATAAGTCGAGTGACGACGTACGACATATCGGAACAAAAATTACAAGTCAACTATGCACGTGAATTTAATATAATATATAATTAACTATATAAATTATATATATTATATATTAATATTTATATTATGTCGACAAAGATAAAAACAAACGAACCAGGCTGGTGACAGTTGGCCATGCGATCGCATGGCCATATGCCCATGAAACCATGCGATCGCATGGAAGGAGAAATCAGGCCACACTATAAAAGCTCGACCATTTCTACTTCTGATTTAATTTAATTTTACTCCGTATTATTTAAATTATTTAAATTATTATTATTATTATTATTATTATTATTATTATTATTATTATTATTATTATTATTATTATTATTATTATTATTATTATTATTATTATTATTATTATTATTATTATTATTATTATTATTATTATTATTATTATTAATCTTATTAGTTTTATTATTAGTGTTATTATTTTTGCGATACAAAAATAATAATGTACATAAAATATTACGACGGAGTGCTGTCCAAGTAATTTTCAAAACGAATTTCCGAGCGAGCAAGAGCTAAGGAAAATATGGGTTATTACCAAGGAAATTATGGGTAATGTTCGGGGGTATTTTTGTGAATCAAACCTCGTGTTTATCATCTCCGATGCGTCTACGTGCTTTCCTGCAATATTGTATATCAATATTAAACAGTGAGTTATAGTCTCCCTTTTTAAATACTTTAAATATTTTTGGGCTGAGAATAAATGCAAATTATTTTAAACGCAATAAGACACAAGTACATACTAAATTCTACACTGAGTTAAACCGAAAATCCCTTAGCTTTGGTAACTAGTAGCTGCCAGTACATAGGATATGGACTGGTGGGCGCGAATAATTGTATATGGATCCATAGGGCTTGACATCCCCGTCTGTTCCAGGTATAGAAAGAAACTCTAGCCTGAACTATAAAACAGACGTATGCTATTTGAAGTTAGTACACGTTGGATTGCGTGTATTGTACATGTTGGTTGCATGTTAAACGAGGGGTACTTATTATAAACGTTAAGGCTTGGTTACCAGGGTGCTCAATTTTGTAGAACCGATTGATAAACGTATCGGATGAAACAACTGAAATCTTGTGGTCCACCTTTTATGTAAAACCTATTGATAAACGTTTTGAATAAAACAACTGAGATCTTGTGATCAACCTTTACATACAGATGATTTGAAATGTTAAAACATATTGATAAACGTTTTGAATGAAACAACTGAACTTTTGTAATCCACATTGATATACGGATTATGTGTAATATTAAAACTATGAACTCACCAACCTTTGTGTTGACACTTGAAGCATGTTTATTCTCAGGTTTCTAGAAGTCTTCCGCTGTTTGCTTATACGTGATACAAGATATGTGCTTGGAGTCATACATGCTATATACAAGAAACTTGCATTCACCAAACCATTACCATGTACCTTATTTTGACTGTATTGTCAACAGATGTATTATTGTAAACCATTTAAATGGTGATTGTATATACGTAGGAATCATCAGATGTTAAAAACCTGGAATTTATATATTCATTTATGAAATACCTTCTCAAACGAATGCAATGTTACAAAACGTATCACATAGAGGTCAAAACCTCGCAATGGAACCAGATGTTGATGTATTCGTCCAGGTGGATTAGGACGGGTCATCACAGTTGGTATCATAGCGTTGGTCTTAGCGAACCAGAATTTGCATTAGTATGTATAACCGGTTATTGTTAGGATACATTAGTGAGTCTGGACTTCGACCATGTTTGCATGATAAAAGTTGTTGCTTATAATTTCTTGTTAGAAATTACCTGCTTATCATTACTTGTGTGGAAAATTACCTGCTTATCATTCCTTGTGTGGAAAACTACCTGCTTATCAATTGTAGTCTAGACACACCTTATTGCATGGATTGCATGACTAGTGTATAGATAAAATGAATATCTTAGCGTATCTGTTACTGTTACCTTTACTTGACAGTTTTCGAAAGTTTCTCCGTAATTTGCGGAACCTTTGTACTATATATAGGTATTCTATGTAATTAGAATATCATCCTATATCCGAAAATCATTTCACATTGAAAATTCTTTATCTAACCGTGTAAGATGAATTCTGCAAGTAATTTGAGTTCTTCGGATTCCGATATGGATTTCCACCTGAGTTCCGAAAGCAGTGTAACCGGAATAAATCAACCAATCAGTCATCACCAATTCTGGATGAATTAGGGATGGGTTCGTAATCAACTTAATCAATGGAGACAAGAGGAAGGCGATCCTTTCCACCAACCAAATTCACCTCTTGGCGAAGAACCTGAAGCACTTACCGGCGAACCTGTTCGTAATACCATTTTCTCTCTCATCTCCAGAGTATCTCATCACGATTATATACTATCCCATATTCTAAATCTTATTTATCCGATCGTCCGAACCACCGATCATCCCGGAATAATAGAAGAAGTTAACGAGCTTCACGCTCGAGTTGTGGCTTTGGAGAATATGATGCACAATTTGCAGGCATCACAGGCATCACCGGCACCACCAGTACCAGCAGCACAACCAACAACAGTACCAAGACTACCAATAACAACATCCTCACCGCAAACCTTAACCTCACAATCTGTCCCACGAGTATCAACCTCATACGTACCGTAGGCACCGAAGAATACTAATAACCATAAACGATGAAGTATTGATTCATAACTTCATTGGAGAATTATCCTGCGACGATTATGTAATCTTTAATATAGAAGAGATTATTCGTTTCTAGTTCCAACCGAAAACCAAATGAGTTTAATAACTTATTAAATCTATATTACATCTGAAGGAAATATACATACATATATTTTCATAAAGATTGTAATTGAAAATCCTTTTGTACAAACTGTTAATGATGAGAATATTTTAACGGGTAGGTAATACCCTAGAAATATATAAATTCCACATTAATATGTTACACTATACATTCTTCAATTCTGATTCAGCAATCATTAACTATACTGCTCAAACCTACAGATATACGTATCTGTTCATCACAGAATAACCATTTTCATTCAATTTCATATTCTGATTTCGATAAATCAGAATCCAAGTCAAGATTAAACGGAAAACATCACTCTTAGATTCCTACATCTTTCAAAACCATGCTTCGAAAACCATGCTTTGAATTCAGGACTGTACTAGAACATCATATGATTACATTTTGCGTTCAAACCCATCGAAATTCTTGAAAACACTTCAACTAATGAACAAACGAGAAGACAAACCAATTACATGATATCTACAAGAAGAAAGATTTGTACTTATAATCATACATCTGAAAAGCTCTCGAAACCTAAGTAAAACTTTAACACGTATCTGTGATAAATCCTTCGGCATTATTATTATTGAAAATAACCTTACAATTCCTTTTCAAGTATCCAGTTTTGTCACAACTTCAGCAAGTCAACTTCATCTGGATAAGCCTTAATTAAACCTTGACATATACGATTACCCTTTCTATTGTTGTTACCGGGGAACCTTTTATATCCCACCATATTAGCAGTAAATGTACCAGCGACTCCGTCACTCTGCAATTTGAATCTCTCCGGAAATCACTATATATACCTTGAAATCTGATCATGTACTCATTATCGCATTGTAACGATAATTGTTATACCACACACCGGGAATCATCAATCATTACGTCTCGATTTTCATAGCGATTCTACGTCAACAATTATATATATATATATATATATATATATATATATATATATATATATATATATATATATATATATATATATATATATATATATATATATATATATATATATATATATATATATATATATATATATAACATCTATCTTCTGGACTTATGAGCTTAATTCTGAACTTCTGAAAAGCACCCTAACCTACCGATCAGTTTTTTTTTTTGAGTTTGAGAAAGCTGATGAATCAGCGAAAACTGAAGATAATGTTAACAGTCAAAAGTTTGATGATAAAGAATAGAATGGTGGTAAAGCTGAGAAAAATAGAAGGTTTGGAACTGGAAAATGGATTGAGCAAAGTATGAAGGAGGCTGTGGATAAATCACAAAGACTGAACCTGCCTTCAAAGAATCTAAATGATTAAGTATTTGCCGAAGCCATTAACGAATACCTTGCTTCCGAATCTAAACCCTTGCGGACAATATTCTTCATCATCCTCTGATATTAGAAATTCTAAGATATCATCGTATCTTTTATTATAAATAACCTCGATATTTCTGGAGATATCTTCATACCTATTCTTATCGGAAATCATTCATCTCTTCGCACTATCTGTGTTACATCATAAAAGAAACTATTTTAGTTTTTAATTTCTGAAAATTTTAAAAAATGGATGTTTTTGAAGTAGTGTTGGGAACTGAAGCATGAGTTAATATAATATAATGACACTTGATCAACGTGATTATACTACAGTAAGTCATGTTGAGTTTCTAATGGAACTTGATAAAATTTCACATATAACACCATCATCATGAACCATGTTACATAACTCTTTCATTCTATTTAATCTCTAAATATATCAAGAAAATACTTTTCTTGATGATTCGGTCTTTTCCAGATATTCTGGTAATTTGACAAATCAAGATCGTGCCAATACAATTACCTTCTCGGAACACTAACTATGTTCATCCAAAACTCCATAGCTACGAATTCTGGACCATTATTCGCTTGACTTGAAGTCGGGAAGGAAAAATGAAAGCATGGAGCTCCTAAATATAAGGGAAAATATAAAGCCTGACAACAACACATATATTATAAACCATGTATATCAATGCGTATAGCAATATAAAGACACGGGAGAATGATAAATACAACAATCCCTAGAGCATAATAGAAATAAACAGATTCTTCTGGTGGGAGCTGGAAAAGAAGGATGATTGTGGCAAACGTCAATATTAGGTCAAGAACCAGAACTGGATTGAGCATTTTCACAATCTTTTGAATGTATTAATTGGGGAAGAAAGAAGATTATAGGAGTGGTGAAAATAAATGAAACGGAAGAGGTCAATTTATAGCGAAATATCAGACATAGCAATCGAGACAGATTACGCATTTAATCAAAGGAAATCCTAATTTCCTTAAATTCCGAAGAATCAAATCTTATTTAGATTATGAAGATTTTCTATTCCTTAAATTCCGGAAATCAATCGTTACTACGTCAAAAGATATGACGCATCTCTATTCTTCATTTCACTCTATTACGATAACTTCTCTTATACGCTTCGAGTAATTGGATTGTTTTATCCATATTATTCAACGGTGATAAAAACAAAAATTCTATTTATCAACTCATATTCGGCATGAAAACATTTTTATTGTTAGCCATGACGACCTCACTCAAATTTCGGGACGAAATTTCTTTAACGGGTAGGTACTGTGATGACCTGAAAATTTCTGACCAAATTTAAACTTAATCTTTGTATGATTAACATTTCCGACACAATAAGCAAAGTCTGTAAAACTGAATCTCAAAGTTTTTGAACTACTTTTATATATTTAAATACCCTTCGGTTGTTTTTGACGATTCGCGAACAATTATATGTAAATAGATACATATATACTATAACTTGAAAAGGTAACAATGTATTAATTATTTGATACCGTACATTAAACTTAGTGGTTTAAATATTTATTTGAATATATATGATAAGTTGAAATATTTATTATTAAAATTTATTTATAAATAACTTCCAATGTGTATTTAAAAACTGATTTATGTATATTAAAAAGATATATACATATATATAATTTCAAGTTATTTAGTAAACGATAGTAACATTTTCAAATTGCTACAGTACCCAAAATGCTACAGTGTTTTTGAAAATCACTATTTGCTACATTGAATTGCTACAGTAAAAAATAACTTTGCTACAGTGAATTGCTACAATGAAAATTGACTTTGCTTGCTACAGTGGTATAGTTTATGGATGATTTAAGACTATATTTTGACAAAGGTATGAGTTACGAAATGTAAAATGCAAGTTTTCTAAGCGTACGAAAATGCGTTCGAGAAACCGGAACCGGGACATAAGTCGAGTGACGACGTATGACATATCGGAACAAAAATTACAAGTCAACTATGCACGTGAATTTAATATAATATATAATTAATTATATAAATTATATATATTATATATTAATATTTATATTATGTCGACAAAGATAAAAACAAACGAACCAGGCTGGTGACAGTTGGCCATGCGATCGCATGGCCATATGCCCATGAAACCATGCGATCGCATGGAAGGAGAAATCAGGCCACACTATAAAAGCTCGACCATTTCTACTTCTGATTTAATTTAATTTTACTCCGTATTATTTAAATTATTTAAATTATTATTATTATTATTATTATTATTAATAAGATTATTATTAATCTTATTATTTTTATTATTAGTGTTATTATTTTTGCGATACAAAAATAATAATGTACATAAAATATTACGACGGAGTGCTGTCCAAGTAATTTTCAAAACGAATTTTCGAGCGAGCTAGAGCTAAGGAAAATATGGGTTATTACCAAGGAAATTATGGGTAATGTTCGGGGGTATTTTTGTGAATCAAATCATCTCCGATGCGTCTACGTGCTTTCCTGCAATATTGTATATCAATATTAAACAGGGAGTTATAGTCTCCCTTTTTAAATACTTTAAATATTTTTGGGCTGAGAATACATGCAAATTATTTTAAACGCAATAAGACACAAGTACATACTAAATTCTACACTGAGTTAAATCAAAAATCCCTTAGCTTTGGTAACTAGTAGCTGCCAGTACATAGGATATGGACTGGTGGGCGTTAATAATTGTATATGGATCCATAGGGCTTGACATCCCCGTCTGTTCCAGGTATAGAAAGAAACTCTAGCCTGAACTATAAAACAGACGTATGCTATTTGAAGTTAGTACACGTTGGATTGCGTGTATTGTACATGTTGGTTGCATGTTAAACGAGGGGTACTTATTATAAACGTTAAGGCTTGGTTACCAGGGTGCTCAATTTTGTAGAACCGATTGATAAACGTTTCGGATGAAACAATTGAAATCTTGTGGTCCACCTTTTATGTAAAACCTATTGATAAACGTTTTGAATAAAACAACTGAGATCTTGTGATCAACCTTTACATACAGATGATTTGAAATGTTAAAACATATTGATAAACGTTTTGAATGAAACAACTGAACTTTTGTAATCCACATTGATATACGGATTATGTGTAATATTAAAACTATGAACTCACCAACCTTTGTGTTGACACTTGAAGCATGTTTATTCTCAGGTTTCTAGAAGTCTTCCGCTATTTGCTTATACGTGATACAAGATATGTGCTTGGAGTCATACATGCTATATACAAGAAACTTGCATTCACCAAACCATTACCATGTACCTTATTTTGACTGTATTGTCAACAGATGTATTATTGTAAACCATTTAAATGGTGATTGTCTATACGTAGGAATCATCAGATGTTAAAAACCTGGAATTTATATATTCATTTATGAAATACCTTCTCAAACGAATGCAATGTTACAAAACGTATCACATAGAGGTCAAAACCTCGCAATGGGACCAGATGTTGATGTATTCGTCCAGGTGGATTAGGACGGGTCATCACAACATGGTGGATGAATTTATCCACATATCTTACCTTGAATTCTTTCAAGAAACATTTGTGATTCCTTTTCACAATATACTTTTCATTAATCACCATATGTGTTTTTCATTAATCACCATATGAGTTTTTCATTAATCACCATATGTGCTTTTTCATTAATCACCATATGTGCTTTTTCATTAATCACCATATGAGCTTTTCATTAATTATCATATGTGCTTTTCATTAATCACCATATGAGCTTTTCATTAATCACCATATGTGCTTTTCATTAACCATATGCGCTTTTCATCATATATCCTTTTCACCATATGCGCTTTTAATCATATGCGCTACGCTTTTCATCATATGCGTTTTTCATCATATGCGCTTTTAATCATATGCGCTGCGCTTTTCATCATATGCGCTGCGCTTTTCATCATTTGCGCTTTTCATCATATGCGCTTTTCGGTGCTACATAGATATTTCTCATTTTCTGTTATCATTGACTGATAATCATATCCATTATGATATATATCAGAGAAAATTAACAAATTTATTTTTGATTTGAGAGAAAACAAGACTTTATTTATCAGAAAATTCGTACCATTTGGTAACATGAATTTTGCCTTTCTCGTTCATTTTATCAAGTTTGTAATACCTGATATAGTATTTATAATTCCTCCAGTTGATTTCAAATTAATGAAATATATCTTAGATTTGAGTATAGTGTGTGTGTGGTACCACTATATGCAATACAAATATTTACACCATGTGATTGATTTTGTACTTTGGCAGCATTCATATAAAAATTTCAACAAGATAATTAAAAATCTATTACCTGCAAACAAGTTACAATCCGCAGTACATAAAATATAACACCTAATAAACATATGTGTTATGGTCTAAAATTATTTATTTAGGAGTGACACATAACAAGTTAGACATCTTAGAAAATTTAGATCATCTAAGTCTAAGGTTGCTCGGGGTTTACTTAATCTAGGTTTTCAAAAGATTCACTCTCGTTTCTCTTTTGTGAATTCTTTGTAGACTGATGATCCGTGTTATCAGATCAATAATAAGAATCTCTTGGATTCTTATAAGAATATCTACTAATATCTTCATAAATTAAATTAAAATATTAATGTGAAACTATGTATTTTTAGGTAAACTTAAATTAGAAATGCGTAAAATTTTCTGAAAAATTATAATAAATATATAATGATAACTTCATCCGCTTTTTTGACACATTCAATCTTGTAAAAAAAATGTTGAGATAGCTAGAGAGAGACCAATGCTAATCTCCACTTATTATTAAATTATTTTACCATTTATCACATGGAGTATTTATTTATTTAATCTATATTAAGGAAATAATATTAATTATACCACATTATCTGAAATCATGTAATTGTTATGTGTTATGTCTCATCTTTTCATTTATACTTTACTTGCTTAAAGAATTGAAAAGAATAACCACAAACAATAAATGAGAAAAGATTTGGCTGTGAATGATCGATGATATATGTGTAGTATATTAAACCAAGTAAGGTGGTGGGATCTAAATTTAATCAATCATATGGAGTTAAAATTATATATACTCCTTTCTCTGTACAATAAAAGGGGGGCACAACACACAATGAATTAGGCTAATTTTTGGTCAAATTATTGCCTGACAAGGACTGCACAAATATATAAACAATTATAAAAATTTGATCAAGATGTTTCTTTCGGCTACTTTCCCTATATTATATGCAAAAGAAATTGGGAGTGAAATTAATGAAGGACTTGTGGGTCTAGCTTTAATCAATGATACGGAGTATATTATGAGGACAGAGGCTACTGCGAAGGGGGATCGATCAACACACACACGAAGCAACAATACTTTACTAATTTTATTTTCTTCGTTTTAGATTAGTTTTATGATAGTTTTAATTATTGTAAGTGTACTAATAAATAGCTTAAATGGATATTGTATTTTGAGGTTCTGCCATGTGAAGATAATACAAGTGAAGTGAAAAGTACAAGACTTTTAAAGCTACTAAGAAGATGTAACAACCCAACCCGTATTCAACCCGAATGATTTTTTTTTATTAACCCAAAAGCGGCGCTTTTGTTACCCAAAAGCGGCGCTTTTAATGGCATAAGCGGCGCTTTTGCCGTCTGATCAAAAAGACTGCAAACAACTGCCCAAGAGCGGCGCTTTTGACCTTAGGAGCGGCGCTTTTGGACCTGAACTAATGCAAACTCGAATTTTGCTAAGTGTTCAACCAACCCATCTAACCACAACGCAATTCACAACCCCAAGACCCAAACATAAGTTTAATGGGACTCAAAATACAATAAGTTTAATGTTTACATAAAGAGGCACAAAGGCCTTTAATCAAATGTTTACAAGTCCGACCCCTTAAATGATAGTTTTAAACCAAACAATACTCGGGCATGGTTTGGGGCTAAACTACCCAAAACATTAGGTCGACTTCCGAAAGCTTCATCTAGCAACCAATAGGGGTATATCTAATGCCCAACAACCCCTTTCCCTTTCTCCAAACCTGCATCTAAAAAGCAAACAACGAAAGGGATAAGCTAACGCTTAGTGAGTGCAATAAATATACACATGCATATATAATATACCTACTTGCAACCGCTTACTCACATACCACAAACATGCTATCAATATAATATTAGCATACGAACTCCAAGTATAAAGCTAATAATCTCCAATATCGCAAGTAGCATAAATAATAGCATATACTCCAAATATAATATGCTACACTACAATACATACATAAACTATATGGTTAACCATACTCGTGTCATGGTGCTACCGGCTCCGTGGTTCACACCATACGTAATACTATGACGCTACTGGCTCCGTGGTTCACATCACTATGCATTTGAGTCATACTCTTTTATAGTGCTACCGGCTCCGTGGTTCACACTTTGGTGCTACCGGCTCCGTGGTTCACACCTCATTTTATAGTGCTACCGGCTCCGTGGTTCACACTTTAACGACTCGTGCTATAGTGCTACCAGCTCCGTGGTTCACACTACAACACACGTACCATGATGCTACCGGCTCCGTGGTTCACATCAATTCACACTCGCACATACTATGGCACTACCGGCTCTGTGGTTCATACCATAGCACACAAATAAATATACTATATACATATATGCATAAATATCCCACTCACCTTAACGCCAAGGTGATGATTATAATCCGCAAGCTTCAAGCGAAGTACCTAATACATTAAGTACCCACATCAACATACAAACTAGTGGAACTAACCACCAACACTTAACTCTTGAGCATTTAATGACCCAAATGCATTAAATGATCCATTTACACCAAAGTCGCCCATTAATGGCCAAGTCTCATCCTAAATCACTAAAAGCTAGTGATTAAGGTCTACTAACATCAACTTAGGAGATTTCATACCCATCTTACCCAACTAGGTCAACCATTACCCATTTGACCCATTTTAACATCAAGACTCACAAATTGGTCAAACTTACACCCAGTAACAACCTTTCACCATTACACAAATATATTAGTGTTCTAACAACACAATTAATACTTACAAGCACCAACCCACAAGACCAAACCCTAAATTACAACCCCTAGGGTTTCCATATACCAATTTCACCCAAATTTACCCATTTAACTGCCAAATGGGTCCTACAAGTCTCAAATGAACAAACCCTAGCCATCAATCAATTAAAACTAAAAATACGGAGTTAAGACTTACCAACACTATCACAACATAGCTAGAGGTTAGATGAACAACTTTAATACTCGAGCTTAAACCCGAAACAAGCTTCTTCCTTCTTGATTGAAGCATTCTCACACTAAACTCTTTCTCACTCTAAAATTGAAGTGGAAAAGATAAGGTAGGTGAAAGAGGAGTGAATGACACTCTAGATCTGACCTTGGGGTCTTAAATTCATCACACAAGTGAAAATAACAAAATGCCCTTCATTTACAATTTAAAATTTAAGAGACCCATTAAATTCCCCGTCCAGGAGCGGCGCTCCTGAACATAGGAGCGGCGCTCCTAGTGTCTTCTCAAAATATTTTTGGGTCGTTACAACTCTCCCCCACTTGAATCGGAGCGCGTCCTCGCGATCCAAGCGGCATGACAAGCAGGAAGATACACTAAAACAAACTTTTCAGGTTCCCACGTAAACTCGGAACCCTTTCGATGTCGCCATTGCACTTTGTAAGTTTTAACATCTTTGTTTCGCAAGGTTTTAACCTTTTCATCAAGAATTGCAATCGGCTCTTCAACATACTCTAATTTGTTGTTCAAAGCAATCTCATCTAACGACACCCAAGTCGAGTCATCCGCAAGACACTTACGGAGATGGGAAACATGAAATGTGTTATGAATTCCAGCAAGCTCTTCTAAACGATATGCAACCTCACCAACACGAGCTAAAATCTTAAATGGCTCAATAAACCGAGGAGCTAACTTTCCTCGTTTTCGAAACCGAATAATAGCCTTCCATGGCGAAACCTTAAGCATCACCATGTCACCTTCTTGGAACTCAATCAATCGCCTACGTTTATCTACATACGACTTTTGTCTATCTTGAGCCGCTTTCAAATGAGTCCGAATCGTCTCAATCTTACTATTCGTCTCTAACACCAAATTGGTACTCCCGATTTCTTTTTGACCCACTTCACCCCAACAAATCGGAGTTCGACACCTCTGCCCATAAAGCATCTCGTAAGGTGGCATCCCGATATTGGTATGATAACTATTATTGTACGAGAACTCCACCAATGGTAAGTGCTCATCCCAACTACCACCGAAATCAATAATACACGCTCGTAACATATCCTCTAATGTTTGATTCGTACGTTCGGTATGACCGTTCGTTTGAGGATGGTACGCCGTGCTCATTCTCAATTGTGTACCCATATTTTCATGAAACTTATTCCAAAACCGATTGGTGAAACGAGTGTCTCGATCTGAAATAATAGATATAGGGACCCCATGTCTCGATATCACCTCCTTGATAAATAACTTCGACAAAGCCTCCGACGATATCGTTTCTCGAATGGGAAGAAACAAAGTACTTTTTGTCAACTGATCAACTATCACCCAAATCGAATCAAATTGGGTTCTCGCCGTCTTTGGTAACTTTGTAATGAAATCCATGGTAATGTGCTCCTATTTCCATTTCAGGACTTTCAACGGTTGTAACTTACCATACGGATTTTGGTGCTCGGCCTTGACTTGAAAACACGTGACACATTATTCAACATACTTAACAACATCACGTTTCATGCCCGGCCACCAATATTCTTTCTTCAAATCAAGATACATTTTTGTCGCGCCCGAGTGAATGGAATACTTTGACTTATGTGCTTCATCAAGTAGCACTCGTCGGTAATCACCCATTTTAGGCACCCACACCCCTCCTTGAAAGGACAACAATCCATGCGGACCTAAAGTAATAGACTCTGTTTATCCCACGATTCGTTCTTCATGTTTATTATTAACAAAAGCTTCAATTTGAATCTCACCAAGCTTTACAAGAAAATCGTTAGTAATAATCATGCGTAACGATCCTACTCGTATCGCCGGATGTTGACTCTTTCGACTTAACGCATCCGTGACAACATTCGCCTTGCCCGGATGATAAAGTATTTCACAATCATAATCTTTTACCACATCCATCCACCTACGTTGACGATAAATCAAATCTCGTTGATCAAAAAGATGTTTTAAGCTCTTGTGATCCGAATAAATTGTACACTTGACACCGTACAAGTAATGGCGTCAAATTTTCAACGCATGCACCACCGCCGCCAACTCAAGATCATGAGTCGGATATCTCGTTTCGTGTTCCTTTAATTTTCGAGAGGTGTAAGCGATAACGTTACCTCTTTGCATTAGAACACACACGAGCCCATTTAAAGATGCATCACAATAAACCGTCATGTCTTCTACCCCTTTTGGCAATACTAACACCGGAGCTTGACATAACTTCTCTTTTAACAATTGGAAAGCAATTTCTTGCTCGTTTTCCCAATTAAATCTCGCTTTCTTTCTCGTCAGCTTTGTCAATGGAGATGCGATTTTAGAAAGTCTTTGATAAACCGACAATAATAACCGGTCAACCCCAGAAAACTTCGGATCTCCGTAGGCATAGTCGGTCGTCCCCAACTCTTTACCGCCTCAATCTTCCCTGGATCTACTTGAATACCATATTTGTTCACAATATGGCCAAGAAATTGAACTTCCCTTAGCCAAAATTCACATTTGGAGAATTTTGCATACAACTTCTCCTTCCACAACGTCTTCAACGCACCACGCAAATGATGTTCATGTTCCTTCATACTCTATGAATAGAGAAGTATGTCGTTAATGAACACAATCACTGACTTGTCCAACATAGGTTTGTACACTCGGTTCATAAGATCCATGAATGCCGCCGGTGCATTCGTAAGACCGAAAGGCATGACTACAAATTCAAAATGCCCGTAACGCGTTCGAAAAGCAGTTTTCTCAATATCTCCCTCACAGACCTGCATTTGGTGATAGCCGGACCGTAGGTCAATCTTAGAGAAATACGTCGCACCTTGGAGTTGGTCAAACAAATCGTCAATCCGAGGTAATGAATGACGATTCTTTATCGTCACTTTATTCAACTCCCGATAATCGATGCACATCCGCATACTACCATCCTTCTTCTTCACGAATAAAACCAGAGCGCCCCATGGCGAAGCACTCGGTCGGATAAAACCCTTTTCAAGTAACTATTGGGTTTGATTCAACAACTCCTGCATTTCCGTTGGTGCTAAACGATAAGGAGTTTTAGCAATGGGAGTAGCCCCCGGAACCAAGTCAATGCGAAATTCAACTTGTCTTTCCGCCGGAACACCCGGTAATTTATCCGGAAAAATGTCTTCGAATTCACTAACCACCGGAATTTCATGAATGGAAGGTGGCTCTTCACGAGTATCAACTACACGAGCAAGAAAAGCCAGGCCACCACTAACAAGAAAATGATGTGCCCATGCATAGGTGCATAATGGCACAAGTCTCCTTCGTCTCTCGCTGTGAATAATTAACTCTCCCCCACTTGGTGTCTTCACACGAATAGATTTTTCGTGGCATGCAATATCGACTCTATAACGATCGAGCCAATCCATGCCAAAGACAATATCAAATTCACCCAAAGTCATCGAAATAAGATCAATTTTAAACTTTTCGGAACCAAACACAATATCACAATCATTACACACATCAACCCCTAGCACCATTTTACCATCCGCTATTTCAACTTCTACCGGATGACTTAACTTAGCTAATGGTTTATCGAGCTTAGGCACAAAACGCGGAGACACAAACGATAAATTAGCACCTCCATCAATTAATATCCTTGCCGGATTAGAGTTAACCATGAAAGTACCCGAGACAACTTCATTGGATTGCTTGGCCTCATTATTGGTCATCAAATAATTTCGAACCCTAGCCGTACGCTTTCTCCAACTTCTTAACTTGATCACCCCACAACTCGGGACATTCCGTCCTTCGGTACCCTTCTTTTTGACAATTGTAACAAGTGAGCTTTGGTGTTGAAGTCGCACTTGTATAATCGCGAGCCATGTGTCCTTGTTGTCCACAATTATAACACTTGGGTCCAAAACCCCCGAACGTACCCTTCTTCACACTACCAATGCTTTCGGAACCCTTCTTACTCTTCTTGTTTGAAAAGCTCGAATGACTCGAACCCTCGAACTTTCTTTTACCAAAAGTAAAACCACACTTCCTCATAACAAATGCTTCAAAACCTTTAGCCATGTCGAACAACTCTTCAAAAGTTTTCACCGTGGTTGCGCTAATCTTCTCTTGATAGTTGTCATTCAAGATCCGATAGAAATCTTCCTTTAACATTTTATCATTCCCGACATACTCCGGGCAAAATTGGGTCTTTTACAAGAAAACAGATTTGAGAGTGTTCAAATCCATCGACCCTTGCCTCAAGGCACGTGTGACAACCCGGAAATTTCTGACCAAATTTAAACTTGATCTTTATATATTTCCAACACGATAAGCAAAGTCTGTAATATTGATTCTCAAAATTTTTGAACTAATGTTATATATTCAGTTAACCTTTGACTATTGACCGACGATTCGCGAACATCTATTTGTAAATAGATATATATATAAATATATATATACAAGAAGTTGGAATATTAATTATTAAAATTAATTATAAATAACTTGCAATGTGTATTTAAAAAACTGATTTATGTATATTAAATAAAGATATATACATATATATAATTTCAAGTTATTTAGTAAACGATAGTAATATTCATTTATTGATTCGATTTATATTTAGTAAGTTAACTAAAACGTTTAAGATGAACACGCAAAACACTAATTTGCTACAGTATTTTCAATTTGCTACATTACCCAAAAAGCTACAGTGTTTTCGAAAACCACTATTTGCTACAGTAAAAATCACTATTCGAAAACACTATTTCAAAATGAAAAAATATATATATTTTACGAAGTGATAAAATATAATATTAACTTGGTCATAAAGCATTTTGATATTATTATTTATATTTTAATTGATAACGAGATGTTGATTTAAGGAAGTAAATGACCAAAACACTCAAATGATTAAGTTATATTTTGGGTAATATAGTTTATCATTGATTAATTCTAATTATTGATAAATGTACACGTCGTGAAACGTAAAGTATAGGTTTTCTAAGTGTACGAAAGGACGTTCGAAAAACCGGAACCGGGACATAAGTCGAACGTAAACGTACAAGACATCGGAACCAAAATTACAAGTTAACTAGGCACGAGAATATAATATAATATATAATTAATTAATATAAATTATATATATTATATATATATTTAATCATGTCGACAAGCAAAACGTTAAATGATTGTGAGCTGTCAAAGGAACCCATGCGATCGCATAGGATTTACCCCTTCAAGCTATGTGATCGCATGGCAGGGCTGGTAAGTTCAGGTCTATAAATTGATCGATTTCTGGTTCACTGAATTCACTTCTCTCAATCTATATCGATATCTCTCTATATTTATATTATAATTATTATAATTATAATTATTATTATTATTATTATTATTATTATTATTATTATTATTATTATTATTAAGATTAATATTATTATTAATCTTATTATTATTAGTAGTATTAGTATTATTATTATTTATACATAAAATACTACGACGAGGTTCTACTCGCATGTTTTCAAAATGGGTTTTGCGAGCGGGATAGAGCTAAGGAAATTATGGGTATAGTTCGAGGGTATTGCTCGTGAGTCAAACTAGTGTTTATCATCTCTGTTGCGTCTAATATTGATATGTGAGCATTCATATCTTATCTTTTATATATTAATAGTGTATCCATGTCTAGTGCTCGAGTATATATGTTTAGGCAAGCTTGTATGCTTTAATTTTGTCATTAGATAGTTTATGATGAATCACGAATTTGATACATATGCTACTGATATAAAGTATATGATATGCATGTTTTTGGAAAGCTGGCGAAAAATTATTAACTTTTCATTTAGAAATCGCGTGATTTCGATGAACGGATTAAAAGATATGGTCAACTGAATTATGTTTGACGTTAATTGAAATTGTATTTGAAACTGTAAATTAATATTTAAACAACTTGTCTATGATATTAATAAATTGGATTTTTAGATATTACTAATCGAGTAAATGAATTTCTATATAAGGCACGTCTCGTTTTGTTGAACAATTGTCAAAGTTGACTATCTTATCAGGTTTTAAAGCTTTATAAACACTATAGTCTTATTTTACAAGTATTGGAAAACTATGTGAAATAATAAAATATTTTCGATTGCCATGATAATTCAAATATAGCTCCTGAAATAAATAATATTTTATGTTTGATAAACTATAAATTCGTTCAATTATCAAAACTTATACTATGTTAATACAATAAACATGTATAGATTTAAAGATCATATTGGGTCAGATTGACTTTTGAGATGACTTTTGTTAACTTTTGCATGTCGGTCTCGAGTATTAGGATTGTGAAACACTATGACCCGACCTAGATTGTTAGACATGTATTGACCAACATATGTTCTCTAGGTTGAGATCTACGGTTGTGATGCCCCGTACAAAACCATCGTGTACGAATCATCGACAACAGGATCATTACAAGGTTAAGTACTATATGATGTAATAAAAGAAGTTGCATTCACGATAAAAAGATGACGTCATAACTGACGTCAATTGTTTTACACCAACAGTATGCTTCTACAAATAGCAAGCATGAATAAATGTATGAGACCCTTAGGTCGTTACAAAACATAGTTTCAAATGTATTAAAGTTTGAATGCAAGATAAATAGTTCATGCGGTGATAACACTAGAGCAGCGGGTGTCTACGGCAAGACTAGTGCACAGCGGAAGCAAATAACCTTAAGCACCTGAGAAAAACATGCTTAAAAACGTCAACACAAAGGTTGGTGAGCTATAGTTTAAGTATAACAGTAAGTAAGGTAGGCCACGAGATTTCAGTGCTACAAAGAGCGTTTCAAAATAGTATGATAAAGTATATGTTAACCGTGGGCACTTGGTAACTAACTTAACGTTTATACCCCCTGAAAGTACACTTGGCAAGTGCGTATGTCTACGAAGTATTAAACACTCGTTAAATGCTAGCGCGACTAGCCCGAGTGGGGATGTCAAACCCTATGGATCCATATCTAAGATTCGCGTTCACGGTTCAAAAACCAATGATTAAACGTTACCGAGCTAAAGGGAATGTTTATGGCGTTGTATAACCCACACATATATAAGTTTAAGTACTCGTGCCTAGTATGTAAAACATAAAATCCTCATGTATTCTCAGTTCCCAAAGTAAGTTAAAGTAAAAAGGGAATGCTATAACTCACAATGATAAAGTAGCGGTAAAGTATGACTCGGAAAGTAAGCAAGTAATGAAGGTTGTCCAAACGGGTCCTCAACCTAAGTCAAATAGTACTAAGTCAGTAAATCGTCCGAATAGGTTTAAAAGTATGTAAATAAGGTCTTAAGGGTCATCATCATTCATCATCAAACAAAAGGCGTAAAGTAAGTTTCGTTTATGAAAGTAGTTTAAAACAAAGGCTGACTTCAGTCAGTCACCACGGCCTCTACCCTTACTGAAATAAGGTGAGACCAGTGGCCATGGCTCCGTATATGAGTCCTTTAAGTGTGGTAAAATTTACAGAAGAAAACTCGTCTTTTTTTGACCGTGGCGACGGTTTAAGTGCGAGTAGGTCAGAAATTTCTGCACAACGTTAAAAGGACATAGTGACGATCGGAGGGCCATAAATCCTAAACCGTAACTCGGATTAAGACGAGTCCTATATGAAAAGTTATATACTCGAACAGAGCTATCTGAAAATCAACATTAAAATAGCCCAGGTCTTCCTTATAAGACCCAGAAATAGTAAAACATTAGGGTCAGTAGGTTTCGGTGGTTCTTGGTGCTCGATGCTTATCATGGTTCTCATCCTTGATATATATATAGCTTCAAGTGTACAACTCGTTGATGTGTTTGCATCATTTTCACCAAGGTTTGACCATCATAACCCAAGTGTAAGTCTAAGACATGAAGCACAACTCACTTAAGTGTTGCAAGTGTTTTGATGAACCAAAGTTACATCAAAGTCTTAGATTTAACACATACATGAAATGTAAAAGTAATATTAACCAAGTTTTGACTATTATGACACAAGTGTAGGTCTAAGACATGTAGCACAACTCACTTAAGAGTTGTATGAAGTTTGATGAACCAAGGTTACATCAAAGTCTTAGATCTAACACATACATGAACTTTAAAACTAATAATAAGTTACAAACTTGAAAGTAAACTTATGAAATCAAGATCTTGAGTTGTAGAACATAGTTCTTAGTTTGATCTTGAAGATCCAAGACTCAAAAGTCTAGATCTAACATAAGTGTACCAAGTTATAATTTAAAGAAAGCTTACTTACATGTTCTTGAACTTTTAAAGTTAACTTTTAGTTCAAGATTAATGAGATCAAGGTTAACTAGTAACACTTGACCAATAACAACCAACAAACATGAAATTAAAGTGCAAGTAAATAAAGTAAATAAGCTAAGTAAACAAGTAACTAGTAACTAGTTCATGGGTTGTTCATACTTTAAAGATTCAAACCAAAGTTTGATCTTTAAGAAAGTAAACTTTAAAATTTACTAACATGAATTACAAGTATGATTTACAACACATGAACCTTAAATCTTTTGAAACAATAAATGTAGAATCATAAACTAGTAAGTTTATGTTCTTGTGTTCTTGAAAATACAAGATATTATGAAGAATCAAACTAAAGAGTTGATTCTTGAAACTAGTAAGTAACAAACAACAACTAGTAACAAAGTAACAACAACTAACAAGTAAACAACAATCAAATGATGATGATATGTGATACATGCCACAATTTTGTGACAAGAAAAAGAAAGAACACAAAGCTTGCTACTTACAAAATGTAGAGTGAAGATGAGAGCAAAAGTTGAAAGGAAAATGAGAAGTAATTTTTGTGTGTGAGAAATGAAGTGAATACTAGTAGATATGAGTCACAAAAAAAGAAATTGAATACCCTCTCACTACTTGGTAGCCCACGGCCAGCAGAAAAAAAGAGGGGAGGGAGAAGTTCAATGGTCACTTGCATGTAAAAGCTTAAAAGTGTGGTTAATAGATGGCCATGCATGGGGATTATGTGTAAACTAGATTCCAAGTGTAACAACTAACTAGTTAAACTCCAAGGTGATACTTACATATAGAAGAAATGGACTAGTTAATCCAATAAGGTGTAGGGTGGGCTTATAAGTCTATATTCATGAGTCCATTAACATTAAATAAGCCCAAGTTTCATGTAAATAACAAATAAATCCAATTAAAGCCCAAGTAACTAACTAATCACCATAGTTAATTAAAATGATTAATAAAATCAATTATGAATGTAGATAATACTCTAAAATATTATTCGTGAAAGTTTCGTGTGTCACAAAGACGTTTCGGGCATTTAAAGTCAAGTACGGGCAATCATGACAACATGTAAATGTAGTAACATACATTCATTTAATCACACGTATTAATAATAATTATTAATAAATAACGTTGGAAAAACCAGGGTCGTTACATTACCCACCTGTTAAAGAAAATTTCGTCCCGAAATTTTAAGCTGAGGTAGATGGAGGAGTCGGGAAAAGGTGAGGATACTTCCGCATCATTTGATCCTCTCGCTCCCAAGTAAACTCAGGTCCTCGTTTGGCATTCCATCGTACTCGGACGATCAGAATCTTGTTCCATTTCAAAGTTTTGATATCACGATCCATAATTTCAACAGGTTCTTCCACGAAGTGGAGTTTGTCGTCAATTGTAAGTTCTTCCAGTGGTATGATAAGTTCCGGTGCAGCAAGACACTTCTTCAAGTTTGACACGTGGAAGGTAGGATGAACTGAGCTCAATTGTTTTGGAAGGTCTAGACGGTAATCAACGGGTCCAACACGTTCCAAGATCTCAAAAGGACTAATGTATCGTGGGTTCAACTTTCCATGTTTTCCAAAACGGATCACACCTTTCCAAGGTGCAACCTTTAACATTACACGGTCGCCCACGTTGAATTCAAAGTCTTTACATTTAAGATCAGCATAACTCTTCTGACGATCGCGGGTAGTCTTAAGTCTAGCTTGAATCAGAGCAATCTTCTCCGTTGTTTCATGGACTACCTCGGGTCCGGTGATTTGCTTTTCACCTAATTCGGACCAACAAATAGGAGATCGGCACTTGCGGCCATACAATGCTTCAAAAGGTGCAGCATTAATTCTTGAGTGATAACTGTTGTTGTACGAAAATTCGGCTAACGGCAAATGCCTTTCTCAAGCCTTTCCGAAATCAATGACACATGCACACAACATGTCTTCCAAGGTCTGAATCATTCATTCACTTTGCCCGTCAGTCTGAGGGTGATAAGCAGTACTCATGTCGAGACGGGTTCCCATGGCTTCTTGCAAAGAACGCCAGAATCTAGAAGCAAAACGGGGGTCGCGATCTGAGATGATCGATAAAGGTACACCATGATGAGATACAACCTCCTTGATGTACAGTTGAGCAAGTCTTTCCATCGTATCTGTTTCTTTCATCGCTAAGAAATGTGCAGATTTGGTGAGGCGGTCAACAATAACCCAAATAGTATCGTATCCGCCCACCGTCATTGGTAGCTTGGTGATGAAATCCATCATTATCCTTTCCCACTTCCATTGTGGGATTTTCGGTTATTGAAGTAAACCAGAAGGTCTCTGATGCTCGGGTTTAACCTTCGAGCAAGTCAAACACTTACCAACATAAGTCGCAACGTCCTTCTTAAGATTCTCCCACCAATACTGTTCTTTAAGGTCGTGGTACATTTTGCCCGCTCCAGGGTGAATCGAATATCTCGATTTGTGTGCTTCATCAAGTATAAGGTTCCGTAGGTCTCCATAAATAGGTACCCAAATTCTTCCGTCATAACATCGGAGTCCAGACTCCTTAACCTCGAATCGAGAGACAAGTATGTTCAAATGTTCATGAGTTATATTCTCCTTCTTGAGAGCCTCATCTTGGGCTACTCTGATCTGGCTGTTGAGATTCGAATGGATGGTGATGTTCAGAGCCCTAACACGAAGAGGTGCCTTCCTCTCCTTTCGGCTTAAAGCGTCAGCTACAACATTGGCCTTGCCAGGATGATAATGGAGTTCACAATCATAGTCGTTGAGCATCTCGATCCATCGACGCTGTCTCATATTCAATTGCTTCTGATCAAAGATGTGCTACAGACTCTTGTGATCGGTAAAAATAGTACTATTAGTTCCATACAAATAGTGTCTCCACAATTTGAGCGCAAAGACAACGGCTCCAAGTTCAAAATTGTGAGTAGTGTAGTTCCGCTCGTGAATATTCAATTGGCGGGAGGCATAGGCAATAACCTTTGATCGTTGCATCAGTACACAACCAAAACCACTCTTCGAAGCATCGCAATAAACAACGAAATCGTCACTACCTTCGGGAAGCGATAGGATAGGTGCGGAGGTTAACTTCTTCTTCAAAGTTTGGAATGCTGATTCGTGTGTGGGTTCCCAAATGAACTTCTTGCCCTTGTGAGTCAGCGCGGTCAGAGGACGCGCAATCAGAGAAAATCCTTCAATGAATCTTCGGTAGTAACCGGCGAGACCTAGGAATTGGCGAATGTGGGTCGGAGTTGTGGGAGTCTCCCACTTGCTGATAGCTTCAATCTTGGTGGGG